>NW_010365163.1:364328-432960 GCF_000414095.1 Morus notabilis
TGCATAAATTAATATAATCTATAGAGTATCTCAAAAGTTTTATGAAAATTTTTGTTATACACGATCCGCCTCTTCCCCGCACCACCACGCTTCCGCAGCCGGATTCAATTCGGCAACCAACAAATGCGCAGCCCAGTGACAAAGTTCCACAGCCATATCCCATGGTTGAATGCCTCATAACATGCTATAAACTTCATTGCCATGGTGGAAGAAGCTATGAGTGTCTGCTTAGCACTCTTCCAGGAAATAGCTTCACCAGCAAGCAGGTAGATATAGTCTGATGTGGATCTCCTACTATCTTGGCATCCGGTGAAATCAGAATCAGAATAACCGATGATCTCCAACTGATCCAATCTCCTATATTTGAGCATGTAACCTTTTGTTCTCTGTAAATACCGCATGACCCGTTTGACTGCTTTCTAATGATCCATTCCCGAATTACTTAAATACCTCCTTAGCATCCCAACAATGTATGCAATATCAGGACGCATACAAACTTGAGCATACATTAGACTCCCTACAGCCGAAGCATAAGGAATCTTCTGCATTTCTTTAGTTTCAAAGTCATTCTTGGGGCATTGACTTAAACTGAACTTATCTCCCTTAGCTACAGGGGTGTCACCTGGTTTACAATCCTGCATGTCAAATCTCTTAAGTACCTTTTCGATATAGCTCTTTTGTGATAATCCAAGAATACCACGAGACCGATCTCGGTGTATCTGAATCCCTAAAATAAAAGAGGCGTCACCAAGATCTTTCATTTCAAATTTCTTTACTTGAAATCTCTTAGTTTCGTGCAATAAACCTATATCATTACTGGCAAGCAGTATGTCATCGACATATAAAACCAAAAATATATGCTTAGTCCCACTGAAGTTGTGATATATACAATCATCCACAGCGTTCATCTCAAAACCGAATGAGATGATAACTTGGTGAAATTTGTAATACCATTGACGAGATGCCTGCTTGAGTCCATAGATGGATTTCTTTAATTTGCAAACCATTTGCTTTGCATTGCCCAATACAAAGTTTTTTGGCTGCACCATATAAATTGTCTCATCAATGTCACCATTGAGAAACGCAGTCTTAACATCCATCTGATGTAACTCAAGGTCAAAATACGCCACCAAAGCCATTATGGTCCTGAACGAGTCTTTCGATGAAACCGAAGAGAAAGTCTCTTTATAATCGATGCCTTCTTTCTGTGTGAAGCCCTTAGCGACAAGACGTGCCTTGTATCTTTCCACAACGACCTTCGAATCCCTATTGGTCTTAAATATCCATTTGTAACCAATCAGTTTCGCACCTTCAGGCAATGGGACTAGATCTCATACGTCATTGTCGTTCATGGACTTGATCTCTTCATTCATGGCATCAATCCACTTTTGAGAGTTAGAACTTTCTATGGCTTGACGGAAGTTGATTGGATCATCTTCCACCACTCCAATGTCAACCTCATGTTCTTGGAGAAATACGATGTAATCGTCCGGAACTGCACTTCTCTTCTCTCTAGTAGATCTCCTTAATGGCATTGGTTCTTGAGGTTGTAGAGTTTGTTCTTCTGGAACAACTTCTTGAACTTGAACGGGAGGTTCAATGACATCGTCTGAATCCGGAGTTGCTTCTTGAACAATGTGAAGTATAAGAGCTTGATCCTGATCATTATCAATAGCAATTGGAGGAATATCAATGTATTCCTCTTCAAAGACAAAGTCCCTAACTCTTTCTCCCCCGAAAAACTCAACATCCTTAAAGAACCGGGCATTTCCCGTCTCAAAAATTGATTTAGTCATGGGATCATAAAACTTGTAACCCCTGGATCTTTCAGAATATCCAATAAAATAGCAACTGATAGTCCTTGAGTCCAGTTTCTTTTCATTTGGCCTATAAGGCCTTGCCTCAGCTGGACATCCCCAAATGTATAAGTGCTTCAAACTAGGCTTTTTGCCCATCCAAAGCTCATAAGGGGTTTTAGCAGTCGCTTTAGTTGGAACTCTGTTGAGTATATATGTTGCGGTCTTTAATGCTTCTCCCCAGAGTGATTCTGGCAAGGTAGAATGACTAATCATAATCCTCACCATATCTTTAAGCATTCTGTTTCGTCTTTTAGCAACACCATTCGTGCTAGGCGAACCCGGCATGGTGTACTGTGGGACGATACCGTATTTCTCTAAGAACTTAGCAAACGGTCCTGGACGTTGTTCACCTGATCCGTCATATCTGCTGTAGTACTCACCACCATGGTCAGATCTGACACTTTTAATCCTTTTACTGAGTTGGTTCTCAACTTCAGCTTTATAGTTCTTGAACACATCCAATGATTATGATTTCTCACGGATGAGATAAAGGTAGCCATATCGTGAAAAATGGTCTATGAACGTTATAAAATATTGTTAACCATTCCAAGAAGCCGTAGGGAATGGTCCATAAATATCTGTGTGTATAAGTTCTAAGATGTCTAAAGTCCTGTTAGCACCCAATCTCCTGATGTTTGTTTGTTTCCCCTTTATGCAATTAATGCACACATCAAAATCTATAAAGTCAAGGGGATCGAGAATCCCGTCAGACACAAGCCTCTCAATTGTCCTTTTAGAGATGTGACCTAATCTCTTGTGCCACAACGAGGCATAATTCTCACTGGTTAATTGCGCTTTACACCTTGTGTATTTACATGCAAGGATTCATTAAAAGAGGCAACTGTATCAAGCAAATATAGATTATCATAACCTGATAAAGAACCGGTACCAATCAATTTTGAATCTTGAAAAAGACTAAATATTCCATTTCCAAATGAACAACAATATCCAAATTTGTCCAAAGCAGAAATAGAAATCAAATTCCGTCTAAATGATGGTACAACGAAAGTTTCATTCAAATCCATATAAAAACCAGTTCTTAACAATAATCTAAAAGTTCTTATTGCCTCGACTTCCACCGACTTGCCGTCGCCAACATAGATGTATCTTTCACCATCACTTAGTTTTTGGCAACTCGGGCAACCCTGCATAGACACACTAATGTGAGTTGTTGCACCAGAATCTATCCACCACGTGTGTCTAGGTACCGAAGTCAAATTAACATCAGAACAAACCAAATTAAAAAGCATACCTTTCTTTGTACGCCATGCATGATAGTTGGTACATTGTTTCTTCTTATGACCTGCAACTCCACAGAAGTAACAGCCATCCTGAGTTTGTTCCTTTTGCTGTTTCTTCAGTGGTGCTGAATCCGCAACATCATTATCTTTCTTTCTCTTCTTATTCTTCTTGTCCTTAGAGGTAATGGCTAAGTGAGCACTTTCTGCCTTCTCATGCTTCAACCTTTCCTCTTCTTGGACACAATGTGAGATGAGCTCATTAAGGGACCAAGAGTCCTTTTGACAATTATAGCTCACCTTGAATTGACTGAACTGTGCCGGAAGAGAAATCAGAACCAAGTGCACTAACAAGTCTTCAGATAATTCCAACTTGAGTGCCTTCAGTTTTAAAGCAATGTGAGACATTTTCATAATGTACTCCCTGATGTTTCCTTTCCCTTTGTACCTCATTGAGATAAGGTTTGCTAAAAGTGTACTAGTTTCAGCCTTTTCATTCTTGGCAAACCTATTATCTAGATCCTCAAGGAAACCCTTAGCCATAGTAACCTTATCGGACATAGTGCCCCAAAAAGCTTCTGGAATAGCACGCTTCATAACCATCAGACTTATACAGTTTGATCGTTCCCACTTTTCCATCTCCCTCTTATCATGAGAGATACTCTTATCAGTGAGTGCATTAGGTTAATCGACTCGTAAAGCAAGGTCTAGGTCCATGACTCCGAGAACAATCAAGACATTCTCTTGTCATGCCTTAAAATTGGTGCCATTAAGCATAGGAATAGAATTTATGCTAGCAGAGATATTTGCAGCAGAACTATAAACTAAACAGAGAACAAAACAAACAAAACAAAACAAAACTCACATAAATACCATAAAAACAGAGAACAAAACAAAACAAAACTCACATAAATACCATATTATGCAAATAATGGTAGGACCCATCACAAGATACCGAGCACAACATCAATATTTAGTCTTTGGACAAAAATATTAACTTGTAAGTGGTACTCTTGGTGTAGTAATCAAACACTGATAATAAGAACATGTCGAACAATAAATCTTCCTTTGGGCCGATTTGTTGTTCACATGTAAAAATTGAATAATCATCACATGCTTATCACCACAGGTGCGTATGTAATTCGGCCAAATATTGACCTTCCTTTGGGCAGGCCAATATCCGCATGAATTACACACACACAACTGTTTAATATTCTAAATTAAATTAATTTTCACAAGAGAGATTGCTTTGGCAACATGTTGCTTCCATTAATTCATTTTAGAATATTATACACCTTAAAAATAGTACCAAAATTTGAATTTAAATAGCACCGAAATTGACCAAAAAAAACATTTTCTCATTATATACACACACACACACACACACCTTAGCCGCAGGTTACACCTGCGGCTTTATTTTCCTAACACACAGGCCCAATTGGGCCTGTGACCTTGAGTGCAGCCCGCAGGCTGCCTTAAGTTTCCATTTTGTTCTTTTTTTTTTTTGATCAGGGGCCCAGATGGGCCCTTGTTCTTTAATTTCTAATGGCTCTGGGCTTTGAGGCCCAGAGCAACAATTGCGAGCCTTGAGAAATCCAAGCGGCCAACGGCGCGGCAGACAGCCGCAGTTCTTTTACCGGTGCAGCCTATACACTTTCTGGATAGATTCAACTGATTCATATATATATATATATATATAAACTTGAATCTCCAAAAATTTTAATTCTTAATGATTCAACATGAATATGCTCTGATACCACTTGTTAGAAAAATTGTTTTAGGGTGAAAACCTTCACCAAATACCGGATCGTTCATGTTGTATCACTAAGAATTTATGATCTAAGCGGAAGCATATCCGAATCAGTCATGATGGAATCAAATCACAAGTCTTGCGGTTAGTCTTCCAAATCTACACGTAGTCCTTTGAAGTTTCCTTTGGATTCTCTTTATTCTCTCTGATGATGGGATGTCAGAAATAGAATGAAATGTACGTGTGATTTGGGGACCATAACCGTATATAAGTTAACTGCCTATTAACTTTCATTATTTCTAATTTGGCTCATCATAAAAGTAGAAATAATGATTTGGTCTCTACACATAAAATGCCCATACTTAATTAGATGCATTAAAACTCAAAATACTTAAAGTCTTATCAGATCACTTTAAATGGGCTCAACCTAATATGATAGCCTCTAACACAATAATAAACATATAAGCCCACATGGTAAATTAAAACCCAACACAAAGATGTGGAAGTGTTGTGAAACGATGATGAAAATTACTTTAACAAGTAAAACATACAAGTATAAGAATTTTGTGCATAACCCAATTAGAGTTATGATTCATTCATATTAAAATAATCCCTCATTATGATATTGCTTGGCGTTTCGTTGTTTCATTTCCAAGGATAAAAGGGATGGAAAAGTTTAAGTTTGGAGATTCTAGACTCTTTACGTATATTAGCAATGAAGTTGGCATATTAAGGTGTCCCAAGTGCTTGTTTGATTCCTAATTGTGTACCAAATTAGTTTTCAAGTCCCGAAGCACATGTTCACGTTTTCAACCTTTCGCAACCATCATGCACTTTTTATTTTATCTCCTCTGCTAGGATATTTGAAACCTCATTTGCATACGTTTTACCTTCCAACCTTGTATAAGCAAGAAAATTCGATTTCCTGCAGTGTCATTGGGGCTGTCCAGTGGCAGACATCAGTCTACAGATTCCAGGGATTCATAATGTCCTCAATTCATTAGCGGTGAGCAACTTGCAAGTTGTTTGTTGGTTTGTTGATTCATCAACACTTTCCAATTCCGGCATCTTGAGTCTGTAGAATCACTTTTTTGTTAGATACTAATATTTTTCTTAGCGACAAAGGCTTATGTTGCAATGCTAATTGAATTGCCCTCTGTCATTCCATTTCAATGTTGCCTTACTCTTTATTACAGGTCATTGCCGCGGCGGTGACAATGGTTGGAAATGAAAGACAAGTTTATCATACAGTCAATCGTTTGAGATTGCACTTACAGAATTTTGGAGGCATTTCAAGACGTTTTGAGATGATTGGCAGTATATGCTGTTGCCATATAGTTGATGACTATGCTCATCATCCCACAGAAATCCGTGCAGTTCTTCAATCAGCACGGCAGAGGTTCCCCTACAAGGCTTTGTTGGCTGTGTTTCAGCCTCATACTTACAGGTAGTCACTCTTGTAAAGTTATAACGAGGAGAGTTTCTGTGTAGAAAACTCTGCATAATTTAGCACAAGGCATGTCTTGTGAACTTAATATATCTTTTATTATTATTTTTTTTTTTGTTAAGGCGAATTTAATTTATCATAATTTCTGCAGTCGTCTAGCAGCACTAAAGGATATGACTTTGCCATTGCCCGTAGTGACGCGGACCAAGTTGCTTTAACAAGGGTACTGTTATCTTCTAACAGTGTTCTTGCATCATCCTATTGCTAGAGACCTCTAACAGTTAGATTGTTCAGGTTTATGCGTCTAGAGAAACAGACAGTTGGAATGTCAATGGAGATGAGTTATCTAATTCGATAATTGGCCCCCCATCTGAATACATTCCTTCGCTGGTAATAAAAAATTTCCTTTTTAATTTCCCTACCATTCTGACTACCAACAATGTGTAGATGATGGTTGTTGAGGAAGTGCATGACCAATTATGTGTTATGTTCTGCTATTCGTTTTATTCTTGGGGAATCCCTTTGCTCCATTGCTGATCAAATCACATTGGCATTTTCGCGGATTTGGTACGATGGGCAGGAAACATGATGAGGACTAGAAGATGACTGCTAAAGAAATAATTCAACCAGATACCTCCCGGGAGTCATTAAGATCTTGTTGATAAAGTATGTCTAGTCTATAACATAATGAAACCACCAAATTAATGATGCAAACTTTGTTACATCTTGTTCTTTGTTATAATTCAAGACATTCATGTGTCATTGTCATTTGATGCTATCATGAATCATAATAAATGACTAGCTCTCCAATGATGCAAACTTTGTTACATCTTGTTCTTTGTTATAATTCAAGACATTCATGCGTCATTGTCATTGTCATTTGATGCTATCATGAATCATAATAAATGACTAGCTCTAACATACCAAATGCATTGCAAAATGCTCTGAACATTAGTTAGTTCACGAATCTTCTATATTTTTGGTCCATGAAGCTCAAGATAAAGGATATAAATTCATTGCAATAACCATTCCATTTTCCTTCAACGATAAGTAGAACAACTAATCCTAGAGCCACCAATCTTCCAAACTAATACTAAAGAACAGAAGCCATTGTTCAGCCGATCTCAACTATGAGCAACAGACACAATCTTCAAAACTAATACTACAAAACCAAACAATCGAATAGATCAAAACAAATAACAGAAATCAAGACGGGGCAAACTTTGAAGACCCACTGTACAAAGCTTCTAACAAGCCTAGCTCAATAACACTTACGTCAATCCCTCATCAAATTTTCAAAAAAATTCTCCAAAACTGTCAACAACAAAAGTGTTATATATAAAAATAATAATAATATTTGAATCTTACCCACCAAAGAAGGAGAAGAACCCTTTCTTCTTGGGCTCTTCCTCAACCATAACAGCCTTCATACTATCCTGCTCAACCAGCCTCCAAGCCGCTTGCTCAAAAGCCAACCCAGCCAATGTCGGCGGCTTATTCAACACCAGAGGATACCCTCTGTTTGTGCTCCTTATGACCTCCGAATCCTCGGGAATCACTCCAAGCAAAGCCAACCCCAACATCTCCTGCACATCCAGCACCGACATCATATCCTCGCCCTTTATCATATCCGTCCGAACCCGGTTCACAATCATCTTTATATCCCTTATTCCGTCGCATTCCAGAAGCCCGGTGACTCTGTCGGCGTCTCTCAAGCTGGTGATATCCGGGGTGGTGACGAGGACGGCCTCGTTGGCCGGAGTAATGGCGGTGATGAAGCCGGCGTCGATGCCGGCGGGGCAATCGATGATGACGAAGTCTGGGCAGCCTTCTTGGCGGGACTTGAGGGCGTCGACGAGCCAGATTAGGGCTTTGCCGCCGAAGCCGATGGGGAGTTTCGACCTAGGTTTTGAGATGCAGAGGAGCTCGAAATTGGACCAGCGCTTGTCCCTGACGAGGGCCTGGTCGAGGCGGCAGTCGCCGTTGAGGACCTCGACGACGGTGTAGTTGACGCGGTTCTCGAGGCCGAGGAGGAGGTCGAGGTTGCGGAGGCCGACATCGGCGTCGATGGCCACGACGGAGAAGCCGAGGCGGGCGAGGGAGAGCCCGATGTTCGCGGTGGTCGTCGTCTTGCCGACGCCGCCCTTGCCGGAGGTTATGACGACCACGCGGGGGGTTTCTCCGGCCAGCTCCGGCTTCCTATTCCATTGGAGGACGGACCGTACGGCCAGGGGTTTTGGGGTAGGGAATCTTGGGGGTTTTGGGGTTTTGGGGGTGTGGAACTGGAAGTTGGTGGAAGGGAGGAATCGGAGAGAGAGCATTTTCTAGAGAGAGAAAGAGAGAGAGTTTTAGAAGTTGAAGAGGAAAAGATTCATTTTTGTGGGGGAAGTGAAGAGAGTTGGACTGTCTGTGAGTGTTCCCAGTGATAATTTTGGACTCTGCAATGGTGTTTATTTGGGAAAATTTCGGACTAATTTTAATAAATTTCCCCAAATTTTATTACTTTTATTTTTTCCCCTTCATTGGGAAAAGTCTATAAACCTGAATTTGGAGTTGGAGCCGTGGCCATGGCAAAAGGGATGGATTAATTTCAATTTTTCCACTGAATTTTAGACCTTACTCTGCTAATTTTAAAACGTAACATTTGTTTCTTTTTAATTTTAAAATTTTAATAGCATGTTTATTTATGAGGAGTGAGAAATAAAAATTAAGAATCAGAATCAACCTCATTTTTATTTATCCATTTTTATCTTAGAATAAAAGTAGGAATGTGTGAGTCTCATACCAATTTGAGGTTGAGGAATAGAATTAACACTCTCCCCACTCTCTACAGGATTGGCACTCTCAATTCTAATAGTAAATATGAATTATGATTTTGCCTCTAATTTTACTAACAAATTTGTGAATAGAAAAGTAAAAAGTAAAAAATTGAAAATGTTCTAATTTATTTTCACGTCTCTCGTATCTCTTTGCTCATTTCATCTGATATTTTCTTCTCCTCAAAACACAATATTGCATCCACAGCAACCAAGAGTATTCCTTTTCTCTTCAAGGTGAGTCAATAACATAAATCACTGTGGTTCTTTTTTATTGAATTGCAAGTTTATTTTATTTTTATTTTTTGTGTTTATTTGTTCAATCTGTGATCAAACTATGTTTTGCCCCTTGATTGCACAACATCAATTCAAAGATTCCTGAAGATCTAGACCATTACAATTTCTAATTACTAATTAATAAAATTTAGTTGTGATTAAAAAAATCTAATTATTAATCAGTTATCCTAATATTAAGATAATTAGCATAATATACAATTTTTTTTTTAAGTTCAACACACAAAAATCTACTAAAAGGGTAGGTAAGTAAATTTATAACAGTTTATTCTGATTTTGGGTGTAAGTAAACACATGAATGGGATTGGGACTGATTCTGATTCCTATAACCTAAAGTAAACAGTTTATTCTAACTCCGATTCATGTCCACTCCGATTACGGATAAGTAAACATGCCACAACAACTTTAACTATTACGTTAGTTTCGTAAACGGAATCACGACGTATCAATATGTGGAATGGAGAATACTTGTGTATACCTTCATTTTGCTTAACTCCAAAACTGCAAACATGGCATGATCAAGCGAATCAGGATCATCTGTGTCCCCAGTAAAAATTTTATATTTCGTTTCATATTAATGTGCTTCCTACTTACTAACATAAAAACCGTAAGGGCTTATTATAGTGACACCTCTTGTGTTTTATTAAAATTATAGTGACACTTCCTTAACCGAATTTAATAACAGTAACACCTGTATCTGAAACACTATTAAATTTTAGTGAGAAATGTCAAAACTACCCTTGTGTTAAATTTGTTTGCTTTCTTTTTTTTTTTATTTGATTTTTTTAATAAAAAATTGTGTTAGGATGTGTTGTAATATTTTTTAAAGACTTAACGTAAACATAGGTTAAAAAAATATGCACCCTCTCCTTTTTTTACTCTCAATACTCCCTTCTAACTACAGACGCTATATAATTTTGAAATAGTTAAATTTTCTTTCTACACACTCATATTATTCTAAAATTACCCCTAACTATTTTAATAAAATTATTAATGATAGTTTGGGTGCGTTTGGAACTCATTCCAAAATAATTTTATTTTTTGTATAAAAATGGAAATGAAAACGTTTTCACATAAATTATTTTTAAAAATGCGTTTGTGATTTTGTTTTTTGTATAAAAATAGAAATGAAAACGTTTTCACAGAAATTATTTTTGAAAATGTGTTTGTTAGTTTTATTAAGAAATTATTTTAAGTATAAAAAATCTATTAATATCTTTCTCTCTCCCTATCTGCTTGAGAGAGGAGAAAAAGAAAACAAAAAATGAAAAACAACTAAAAGTCATTTTTCATTTTTCTCTTATTTTACACTAAATTAAAAAATCATTTTTATTTTTATTTTTTATCTTTAATTGTACAAAAAGTGTTTCTCTCCCGTTTTCATTTTTTCTTTCTCAAAAATCGTGAAAAACAAAAACAACTCCGAACACAACTTTTTATTTGCACTCTCCTCATTTCTTTCTATACCCATTTTTGTACTCTTAACACCCTCTTCTGTCTTTTGTTTATATCTCTTTATTTTCTATTATTACTGTCTTTTGTTGTTGGTTTTTTTTTTTTTTTTTTTATAATGAGCAACTTTTATAAATCAAAGGCTAAAAAAAGCCAACAAAAGTCACAGCCAGAGCCGCTAATTCTCATCTTGATTTTCTTCCAAAAAAAAAAGAAAGAAGAAAAATCGTATTTTAATTTTTGTCGTAAATTTATTTGTGTAGTCTATTCGGTAATCTGAAGAAATATTATTACGTTAAATAGAAATGTCATCCTTTAAAAAAAAATCTAAATACAAAGCAAACGAAAAATAAATAAACAATTTACAATAAAAACTATAAATAATAAAAAAAGAGTAAATGAAAAACAAAAAAAACAAAAAAAAAAACAAAATGTGAGTTGGTCAGCCCTCAGATTGCATAGCAGACCAAAAAAAAAGTTTTACTGATCAGTTAAAAAAAATTAGTGCAGGAAGATATATATACAACCATGTACGCAAGTGTTTGAGCAAAAAACCGACGCCACAACCAACTCTATAGAGAAGAGACAGAATAGACCTTGGAAACCATAATCTCACGTTACAAAAAATAATAATAATAATAAAATGATTAGCTTAAAAAATGATTAGTAAACATATATAAACACAAAATGAAAAAGAATAGTAAAGAAAATTTGACATACATTCATGTAAATTTTTAGAATAGTGTTTGAAAGATAGAAATTTAGGTTTTCCTATAGATTTTTGAAATATAAATAATTTATAATTTGTCAATATCATATTAGGAGTGTGCGGAGAGAAAAAAAAACCCCTCGATCATTAATTTCCTTTTTGTAATAAAATTTAATTATATAATTAAATCTATTGTTATTTTTTGTCATTCTATTTAAGGGTGTTTTTATAATTTGAAAATTTTAATTTAAGAGAGGTGTAGAGAGTAAAAAAAGAGGTGCATATAAAACTGTCCTTAATTTTTTTTTTGTCATTAATGTTTTAAGTTTAATTTAAACTATATTTGTGTTTCAGTATTAGGATAAAATTTTCTAATTTAATTCATTCTTTTAATTAACTAATTTTCATTATAATATAGTTTGTCCTAATAATGCACCAAATATTAAACAGTTTTTTTTATTTAATATGCTAGTTTAGTGGATGGAGAACATTATTAAAACAAAGGATTTTTAGAAAAAGAAAATCGAAAAAATATTTGTTTTTAACTTTTTATTATAGTGAAAATTATAGTTATAAATGTGTAAAAATTAACTAAATTTATTTTTTGATGCTAAATAAGGGTATAAACCTCTTTTCTAATACTATGTATAACTTAGAAACATTTTTTAGTGAATAGAGGGTTATTTTTTTGGCATTTTTTAAAAATTTAATGGTCAATATTGACGGTCAACTCACGGTCAACTAACAGAACGGGTATCCGTCTATTATTTTAATTAAGGGGTGTTGACGTAATTGATTTCGGTTAGAACCATAATGAACAAATAATAATTAAGAATGATTTTAAAATAAAAAAACTTAAAATAATAAAATACTATGCGTGATTGTGAAGATTGGAACAAAAAATTTTCCAACTTGGTGCTTGTGAAGATGAGAGCTTCGTTATTGTTTTATGAGTACTTGTTGACAATTTCTCTATTGTTGCAATCTTCTTATGAGATTGGGGAGAACTCCATTTAATTGATTCAAGTTTTTAATTTAAATTGAGATGTGGCTTTATGTAAGAACTTTTTATTTTAGTAAAAAAGTTAGATATAACTGTTTTTTAGAGCTTTTTACTGTAACAAAACTTAAATTTTAAACTCGAATCGGTAAAATGAATGAGTATCGATTAGCTTAATAAAATTAAAAATTACTTGGCTTTCGAGCTTGTAATAATTAATTAAAGTGCAGAAGAGATGAATCCTTAAGGTCTTGTTACATAACTATCACTAGGTCTTTCCTGAATCTATCTAATTTTGTAACATGTTAAGTGTGAGAATTACTTTTAAACCACTGCTCAATTTTTACTGAATTAGTATCTTATAAAGACATAGCTCTACTTCTCCATATTAAATTCTCCAAATCCCTGATGCCTAAGTAATCACATATTTTTATGTTATTTGGTAGACTCAAATATTAAAATATGAAAAGGTTAATTAAAAAGCATTTTATTTTGTTTAAATGACTTGACACCTTTAGTTAGATATCATAATTGAACAGGTGATTTGAATTTAAAAATAGTGAATTTTTTTACTCTACCATACCATGAATGAGACATATATGATTTAAGAATGGAAAAAAAAAAGTGAAATCAAAGGAGTATTTATTTTCTTAGACTTGTTTTTCGTTGTCTCATGGTAATGGTAATGAACTAATGATTGCTTAATTAAAAGAAAAAAAAAAAAAAGGAGAAAAACAAAAATGCCATTCATAATAATACTACTTAGTTTATACGAGGCACAAGTCTACTAAACGCTGGATTTCATTAGGCCTGCCAAACACTACCCGAATCTCAATCCTGAACTCCTGCACTTTGATGCACCTCGTACGACACGAGAGGACTAATTATGTCTACATAAATATATAAACACCGATTTATTTAGTTTGTTTTAAGTTGTGTTTGGTACGAGAGTTTTAGGGCATGTTCTTTTGTCTAAAAAACTCAAAAAAAGATAACTCGAGTTCTAATTTTATTTAAATTCACGTTCTTTTAAGTTTTAACTGTATTCAACTTTACTCAACTTTATTCAAGTTATAACTTCAACTCAAGTTATAACTCAAATTCAACTAAAAAACTACACTCAAGTTACACTCTAAAAGAACAACCTCTTAGTTTAAATTTTTGTTTGTAAAAAGTAAAAAATAGTTCTTAAAAATTAATGTTTAGTTTAGATAATTTTGATTTAAAATTTAAATTTTAATGTGATGTTTTAAACTATAACTACTCTAAAAAATAAAATTACCTCCCACTTAATTTTAGATGGTTTACACCTCTAGTTCTGATTCTGGTTCCAGAACTATAGTTTGAAACCCAAATTAAAACCATAAATTATGATTCTAATTCTAAAATTAAAATCATCATGATTTAAATACTCGTACTAACGCAACCTTAATTTTCCTTTGTTTTACTTTCACTTTTCTTTTTTAGGAAGAGGAATATTTCAGCAAATTTAAATCAATAAAAAAACTTATCCTTTAAGGAAATATATAATTAAATATTTAATAAATACATCAATACTCTCTTAAGTATTTAATGTATGATAAAAAAACCAAGACGGCAGTGCCATTGCGGTTGAGCAAATGCTTCCCGAAGCAAAGTTGCAATATGACCCACGTAATCTGGAAAATTTATAGTAAAGTCCTTCTATGTAGTATAAAGACCATAAATAGACACTGATTCAATACAAACCCTTTACATGGCCCACTTAACATGGGAATTGTTTTTAACCACAATCTCTTAAATGTCATTTGGATCTACAATCCAAGCCGTTGAATAGACCTTCCAACCGATCGGAATCAAAAGAAATTCCAATCGAGTGGAGCTGGGCCCCACTTAATTAACCCAATCCATCACAAAAACTGGTGCCACGTTTCATGATATCAGAAGCGAAACGGTTCCCAAATTGGAACCAAAGACGCACAAGAAAGTCAGATATTCTAGATTTACCCTTTAGATCAACCCCACCCAGCGTCCACCACGTGTACTGATGCTATTCGTGCCTTACACGATTACCCCTTCCCTCTCTTATGTAATCGGTTATTCCCCCCTCTCTCTCTCTCTTTCTCTCTCTCTCTCTCTCTTGAAATTTTCACTTTCTACTCCCACACAACCACGTTTCTCTCGATCCAAACACTCTGAATTCCAGACCCTCATCCAGTACTCCCCTTTCTTCCTCAACGGATAACGCAGAAATCTGGAGGGCCTTTCCTCTTCCTATCATTGCAGCCAGGTTCGTGCTTTCAATTTTTTTATTTTTTTATTTTTTTATTTTTATAGTTTCTAATTTTATCAGTATGAATTTGATCTCAATTACTGTTCTCTCTTTTCGATTTGCGTTTTCGGGATTGTTCGGTGATTGGATCTGGTGCTAATTTCGTTATAGAACTAGTTTATACTGTTATATAATTGTGTTCTGCATCTGGATTTGGATCACGTACGTACAGATATGGGTACGTGCTGAATTACTGTGTTTGTTTCAATCTCTCTTATGGATCTTCTTTCAGAGATATGGACTAATTTGATGTAGGATTTCCTTCTGTTTGGTGGACGAAAAAATTGATGTAAGATTGAGAATTCGCATAATTCTTATTCGACCAATTAGTATTTTGGCCCAATTATACGAAATATAAGAAGATTGGATGTCAATTTATTATTTTTATAATATTTCGGTGAGGAAATAAAATATTGGTGAATCTTGCTTAGTTAGGTTGCTCTTTTTTACTATTTAGGTTGAGGATTTTGTTAACTTTAGACTTTTTATCTATGAATTTCTTTTTAATTTTTTGAAATTGTTGTTGATTTGATTCCTGCTAGAGATTTCGAATCTAATTATGCGTTATATGGGCTGGAATTTTTAGCTGTTATGTTGGATTGATGTTATCGTCTCTTGATTTGGTTTCTTATATAATTTCTTGTCGATTAGAGAATACCTTAAATTGCTTAATGGCATTCGATTTCGTTCCGTCGGCAATCCTCGTTGAAATAAATTAAATGATGATACCCCAGTTAAGAGCTAGGTGAAAACTCCTTTGTTGACACTTTAATTTTGTTTCATGTGTGTTGTTGTTTTAAACCATGTCAGAGTTGGGTTACTCTGTTACTTATCGTATTTTCCGTCTTTTTTCCCTTATTTTTGAATTATTGCGGAACATCGTTTTAGCTTTATAGTGACATGTTGAGTTTTTTTAATTCCTCTGCAGTAGGGAAGGCCATGTGAGCTGTTTGAAACAGGTTCTAGTTGTGGCTTTACAACTTTTATTAGCATTGCTGTTCATTTGGCTTCCTTAACATGGGTAAATGCAAGGGTTGTGGAAAATTAGGAAGAATGGTGCCAAGGGGTGGATCTGTTAGTGCTTATCTGTTTGCTCTTCTGCTATCTCCTGTTGTTTCTGTCTGGGATTGCGTTGTTCGTAAGATGAGGTACTCCTTCAGACCTGAGTGGGTGTAGTTGTCGGAATTACAACATTATATTAGTTTTCAATAAGGTAATTATTTGAATTTACTTAGTGCTATAGGAAAAAAAGAAGGAAACAAAGTTATAGGGTTATGTATACACTTTGGAGGAATTCTCTTTAAGTAAAGAAGTTGATTAAATCCAACTTAGTAGTTAGAGATTGTTAGTCTGATGGATAACGTGGCATGTAATAAAGCGCAACCTGTTGTGAGAAAAGTGAAAAAGAAGCAGGTGAAAGACGAGTTAGATCGTCAAAAACAGGCCGAGAAAAAGAAGAGGCGCCTGGAGAAAGCCCTGGCTACTTCCGCAGCCATCATTTCTGAACTCGAAAAGAAGAAGCAGAAAAAGAAAGAAGAACAGCAGAGGCTCGATGAAGAGGGTGCTGCAATTGCCGAAGCTGTTGCTCTGCATGTCCTGATTGGTGAAGACTCAGAAGAGTCGTGTGAGATTGTGCTAAACAAAGAAGAGGGATTTAACCCTTGGGATTGCTCTAGCAGCATTGATCTTTTCGTGGGTGGAAGGAGAACAGGCTTGCCTTGTCAGGATTCTTCCATGTGTTCACTTGAAGGGATTGGATGGGTCTCCAATGGTTACAGATCAGGATGCAAATGGGGTGGCTTGGGAAACGGTGAATGGTCATTTTCATCCGGGATCTATGAAAGGGATCTTCATGGGCCGTATCTCGACAAAGATGAATGGGAAACTACAGGGTTCTCTGCTGCTGGTCTCATTGCAGCACAGGCTGTTTCATCTCTTCAAATAGCAGAGGATGCGCATGAAGACACAATCGTGCTCAACGGAATGCTAAGACGGTAGATGGCGAGGTTGCAGTCGTTTTATCTAGTCGCTGAGGGAGCGTTGGTCATATTATCTTATGATGTTGTGTATATACTTTTCGTGAATGTGCTTTTGTGGTTTTGTTGTATACACACACACATATATATATATATATTGCTTCTGTTTGAACAATGTTTGTAGTAGTCTCTTCATGTTGATAGAGGCTGCTACTTTTTCTGGCGTTGATCTTGGCGACTTGAGACATCAGTTGACCCATCTTGGTATCTTGCCAATAATTTCCTTAATTAACAGACTTCTGACAGAATAATTTATATCTAATCCTTAATGCCTGGTTGTATCTTGAATTGCGCTAATTTTTCATTTGTAAATTTAAAGTTTTATTTATTTCACTGATTTGAATTTTGTTATAATAAAAAGTTCTTAGAAACAGTTAAATTTAATTTTTTTTGTTACAGTAAAAAATTTTCACATAAAGTTACATCTCAACTCAAATTAAAAATTTAAATTAATGAATTAAACGGTGTTAAGTATTTTTGTATCTATACTATGGTTAATGGAGAAGAAAAGAGATCTGCGGCTGTCCAACTTTCTGACATGCTTAGTTTGGTTTACCATATGCAGCTTTCTTTTATAGTATTTATGGGCAAGTCCCTTTGAAATTGAAACTCGGAAAAGGTTTTTACTAGTATAGTCAATAACGAAATACCAGATAATAATTAGTGTTATTATATACCTCAATTTCCAATTACTTAGCGGTCTTGAGTAATACCTTTTTATAATTAAGCTAAGCTTCGGCCACTAGAGGATCATTTGTGCTTATTTTAGAAAAAGTAATTTTATGATGAGGTATAATTCCGAACCATCGTTAATGGCGTATATTCTTTTAATTAGAAGGATCGACTTTCTTTAAGAAAAAAAAAAAATTATAACAATTTACTATAACTAAAAATCTTGCAATTCAAAATTGTAGTCTGTCGGAACATATATCATTTATCCTGCCACAATTCTCTATTTCAAATTAGGGTGGGCAAATTTGCTTGTTTCATATCATATTAGTATGAATGACACATGATTATATATACTTAAAGAGACCCAATATTTACTATTTACATACTCACATTTTACTGTTTTTTGTACAGTAACATTTCTGAAATTTCGTTTATGCCCCTTGTCCTTTGAGTGTGAATTGTCAATTTTGCTCTTTTTTGCTTCTCTTTTTCCCTTCTCTTTTTCCCTTCTCTGTGCATGACCTTTTGCGTCTTTTAATCTAGGATTGTTACGTGTCGACGTCTGGCTGTCCGAAAAAAAAAGTGGTGGGATCCACCACTGTGAAGTCGCTCTCTTCCCTCGCTGAACGCGCTTCTTTTGCGCGTGTTTTTCATGCGCGAATCACAGCTGTCGACTTTTTGATCGGATGGTTTTAAACCATTTCCGGTTTATTTTTTAAATTTTTATTATTTATTATAGTTATTTACTATTTTAAATTGATTTGGAGTTCAATTTTATCCGTTTTACCACCGTTTTGTGCTAAATTTTTATATTACTTAAATAAAAATACCATGAATAATACAATAAAATTAAATAAAAATACGTATACTAAAGGAAAGGAAATGTACACTGTTTACACACTCACAATTTAGTATTCATTGTGTAGTGACATTCCTAAAATTCCGCTTCTATCCCTTGTCTTTTGAGTGTGAATTGTCAATTTGACCATTTTTTTTTCTTTTCCCTTCCATGTGCATAGGCTTTTGCGTCTTTCGTTCTAAGATTGTCACGTGTCGACGCCCGACTAGCTAAAAGAAAAAGTGGCAGGGCCCACCACTGCAAAGCTACCCTCTTCCTCCCGTTGAACGTGCTTCTCTTGTATGTAACATTCCCAAAATTCTACTTATGTCCCTTGTCCTTTGAGTGTGAATTGTCAATTTTACTATTTTTTTTCCTTCTCTTTTGCCTTCCATGTGCATGGGCTTTTGCGTCTTTCATTCTAAGATTGCCACGTGTCGACGCTTGGCTGGCCGAAAGAAAAAGTGGTGGAACCCACCACTGCAAAGCTGCCCTCTTCCTCCCATTGAATGCGCTTCTCTTGTACGTGCTTTTCACGTGCGAATCAAAGTTGTCAAAATTTTTGATCGGACAGTTTCAAACAATTTCCGGTTTATTTGTTAATTTTTATTCTTTATTATAGTTATTTATTATTTTATATTGATTTAGAGTTCAATTTTGTCTATTTTACCACTGTATAAAATTTTTTAACTTTTTATATAATACAACAGTATTTTTCACAACAACACGCAAGCTTTTGGCTAATTTTTTTAACTAAAAACTCAGTAAAGAGGCTTTCCCAACTCCAATATGCTCTTTCTATCAAGCATGCTGCCTTCTCTTTAACGGTTATGTGGATGAATAAATGTGATCCTTACAAATCAAGACCAAAGTTATAAAAAAAACATTGCATACCCAAAACGACTGCGTAGAAGACTTTGGCCACTCGCCATAGGGAGGCTTACAAACAGGTTCAGATTCAAGCAATCATGATGCGAACAAAAAAATAGTAAGAACAATCTAAATTTTAAATTTCTTGGAGCATCCATGAACAGATTTCAGTTGTACAACAAATGAAAATTTTACATTGATACACAAATGAATAACAAAAGTCAATCGTGTTGCATGGTTACCGCTAGTTTGCATAACAAGCATGTTTCATGGACTGTATCCTCAAATGTCATGCCGCGACTGTGAATTTTGTCGCAATGGTGACGATGCATCTGATAGCTGATTTTGCCGAAGAGCATCCTCTTCCTGGTTCTCAATTGCTGAACTACTAGAAGGTCTAGCACCCGAAGTAATTAGGTTCTTGAACCAAGCTCCTTGGAATCTAGGGGAAGCGCTGCCTCTGTTCGAATTTCCAGAGGGCTCAGTAGAAGCCCCAACATTGTTAGTAACACCCAAAAGGAATCGATATGCCACTTTGCTCACTTGCACAATCTCCGTCTTGGCTTGTCTAAACTGCAAACACCAATAGAAACCAATACATCTTAACTGGACTAAGGCAGCGCTCAAACCCACAGATAGGGAGGCATACATGAAAACGAGACGGAAAATTGAAAATTTGGTCATATAATATCCATGTCTGCAAGCAAAAAAGTGGCCTTGTGGCAATTACAATCTCCAGTAATACTTTTACGTCAGTAGATGTAGAATGCACAGGCATCCACTATCCTTAAAAAACTGGTGAAATTAACTATTCCTAAAAACAGTAAATCATATTAAGATAGGACCTCTAGAAATTAAAGATGTTAACCCTTATACAAGCATATGACAGATTGACGTTGGAGAGATAACTCAAGAAGATAAGAATTTAGAACATTGGCTTTTTGCAAGAGAGCCACTTACCCGTAATGCTGTGTTTCCTGCTACTTCCATGGCAGTATCACCAGCATGAGCAAAACGATTGACCCAACCTGTTATAAACAAACAAGTTTATGATATGATCACTGGGTGTTTTAAAAATTCAATTTGAAATTAAAGAAAGGCAATGGTGACACAAACACATAGGCCATAAACTCACTAACTAAACTAAATATAGTAGAAAAGTTATCGTGATGTTCTCTGCAACTACATATGCCTACAATAGCGAAGTCCTGTCCTGTGCATCTAAAAAGCTCGTGGTGTTCTTTTATATGTATGTGTATATATATATATATATATAAAATATATACATGTCAATATAATTTCCAAAGGGGAATATCCCAGAAATCCAGTGAAATTATTCTTAAGGTACATAATTCTGTTGTCGTGTAAATTGGTCATGATGACTAACTGACCAACTTTTGAAATCCAATAACCATGTAAGAAATGCAGTTCTGTCAGCATGGTGATAAATGTATTAAATATGATGCATAATGGTATAGGACAAGTTGCACATACGTTACTCACACCCTACATAATTATAATGTGCACATGCACATGGCAATGACCACACATGAAAACTGTAAAATGGCAAAACACGACAATCATATATGCTTTGATAATTCCAGTTCCAGACACCAAAGTTCAGGTTGACATCAAAAAAATCTTCAGCACTCAATGAGTAAATGTTAGCAGCAAAGTTTGAGAATAGCTGGTAAAAAATAAAATCTTGTACAAGTTACCTGGTAGCTTTGGCACACCAAGCCTTTCACAGAACACATCACAGAAGTGATTGCAGTTTTTCGATAACAAATCATATGAGTTTCCAGGCCACTCTCTGCTAAGCTCCCTCAAGATCTGATTTGCCTTCAAGTTTGTGCAGTTTGTCGTACCAAGGACAATAGATTCACGATACGTGTACATCGGATTCTTTCCAGATGGGCAGCTAAAAACTCCGGTTCCTTGTTCACAGAACCCAAACGACCATTCATCCTCTCCATAAACCTGTCATGTAGCATAAATTATCTAATTTACTCTATTTACACTTCTCTTCGCCACAACAAATAGATGAAACACAATACAACTTAAAAATATGTTTTATTCTTTAGTTCATAAACAATCAGAAGGAATTAGCATACAGAAAACCACTGAAATAATTTAAAGCAAAAATGACTCAAGCATGAAGGGAAATATGAAAATGTTAATAAATAACAAAATCATAGCCAAACTCTCACTATACACACTAATCTAATAAGAAAAAAAGATTCCATACAAATTAGATCACAAAATTTTTCTCTTTCGTCAAACTGAAGAACCCATTAGATATAAAATTCATTCTGATGGGCACCTCAAAAGATATAACAAAAATGCACATGAGAATAACACAAACTAATTTATCCATAAACCAATATTAAGATCCTAGAAGATATCTAAACCGCAGCATCAGAATCTCTATCCATTAATATAGTGAAAAAAAAAAAAAAACAGGTTAGTAAATTACATAAGCCCTAGGTAATCAACCTGAGTCAAAATCTTAAGTCACCCCTAAAAACAATCAATATCCGCAACAAACTTCAGACATGTTTAAATAGCTACAAAGTCAAATGCCCAACCACCCGAAAACCAAAACCCTAGATCTCTGAATCCAAAATCATAGCTCCCAATAAATAAACCACCAAGAATTCACATTTACCCAGAGATTCACATACACATGAATGAAAAAGGCGTAGAGAATAGAGACGAAAGGGAAACCTGTACGGCGCTGTGGAAAATACCGCCGAGGCCAATACCGTCCTTGAAGATCTTGTTGATCTGAAGAATGGTGTTGTTCGTCTTCTCCGATCCGCTATTCGTCACGTCGTATATATGCAGTTTCACCTCCGCCATTTTGCTTGTCCGAAAACCCTAACCCTGTCTTTCTCTCTCTAGAATTCAAATCTGAAAACCCTAATCTTCCAAACTCTTGGATTCAATTGGTTTCAAAAATTTCCGCCACTCTATTTCTTTCCACTTCTCTGCTTTTTCACCTTTCGCGCTCTCTCTCTTTCTCTCACCTCGTTTTCTCTCTCTAGAATTGCAAGTTTTCGAAATCCTCGTCTCGAAATTCTAAAATTTCCCAGACATTTTTGTCTGGAATTATTGAATTTAAACGGTTAGTGCAAGAAGAGTTATTTTCCAGAATCAGAAAATCAGAAACTGGAGAGCGAATCCATATTTGACCCATTTTCTGTTTTTTCACACTTTTTTTTAAGGATAATGATTAATTTAGTTACCAAATTACCCTTGAGTTTTGGTGAAATTACGGTGACTGACGGTTATTTTAACAACTACTTTTTGACGGTGGGTCTGATTGGGTCTGATTTTTGAGTCCCGCCGGCGCCCAGTGATTAGTCGGAGTACGATAAGTGGGCCCACGTGGACATGCAACCGCAATTATTGTCGGCTAAGATACCGACACCTTTTTTCAATTGGATAATGCCCTCCCAAATTGTGTCCTCGTCGTTCATCATTTGAGGTTCCAAAAGCCCGTAAACCCAACGATTAGTTTTCATTTGGGCCTGTGAGCCCATAAAAACGTGATTTTTTTTATAAAAAAAATACTTTTGAATTTTGAACTTACTCTCGATTAATATCTTTTTTAGTTAAATAATTATATTGTCAAAGTGGTATTACTAAAAAATAAATGGTAAAAATTCAAACTCATTTTAAACTCAGCAATTTTCTCATTTTTTTTTTAAAAAAAAATAGACAAATACCTCTTAAAATGCACGAGTCTTATTTTTACCTTTGCTCTTGATTAATATTATTTAATTAAAGAACTATACTAGTTAAAAGGGTATTAATTAATAGTAAATAGTAAAAATCTTAGAACAATGCATTGAATTTACTAATTTTCTCAATTTCTTTTTTTAAATTGATCCTTAAAATTCAATGGAAAATTAATATGGAATCTTTTTATTGCCTCCTTTTTTCATTAATTTGTTTAAATTGTTCTATTTAAAAAAGGGTGTTATCTCAATAGTCATAAATGGACATAGATTATTAAGACAAGGACATGCCAAATTTTATGAGTTATGATTTGTGTAATCACATTTAGTATTAGGATTCTTACCACTTTTAATTGACATGACTAATTCTTGTGGCCTTCCTCATTTTTCTTTAGAAAAATTAAAAGTTTTGACAACCCTCGAATTTTTTTATTCTTAAATTTAATACTTTTGGTAAGTTCGATTCCTGGCACTAAAAATACTAATAGATCTTTAAATCAAACAAAAATAAAAGTTCAGTAACTAAAACTATTACAAAGCCAAAGAGTTGGAGACTAACAACACCAAAAACTTAAAAATAAAATCCAAAACGAAAGCCGGGAGAGGTTGGAACTGTTCATATTTCTAAACCTGGGAGTGTAATATTTCCAGATATTTCTGCAAAGCGAATTTGAAAATTCTTTTACCTGACAAAGAAAACGAATTTATAGGTTCATTTTAATTGGCAATAAGTCAGAGCTAGTAATGCAAGGGGATATAGACATTCATATAAGGAGACTACACAACATTACACATATATTGGTGACACCCCTCTAATGGTGGAGAGTGTCTAGACAACTCTGCTCCTATGTTCTCTCATTAAGGATGAAAATATCAATATTTACAGAAATATCTGTACTTAAATTTTATAGAAATATCGAAATCAGTGGAAATTAAAGTAAAAAACATAAATTTATACTAAAACACTCTATTTTCAAATGAGACTTTAAAAATCTTAAAATAAATAATAATGAATTAATTAGATAAAACTCTCAATCAAAATATCAATTATTTGATAAATATGCAAGGTAAAGTGTGATCATAATAACATAAATACTGAGCACACGTTCACAAATTAAGTAAAATAGCTTAAAGTCAACATAATACATATGCTATACATATGTGGTTTGATACATGATGATAGATTATCAACACCAAAAGGAGCTTCTAGGAGGTTGGAAGGTATTTTGTACACATTAGTTTAAACTTGTAATGATACCAAAACATGGAGTTTGAATAGTTCCTTATATAATTTTGGACATGCCATATTTTTTAGATTTTTTAGATTTTTAAAAAAAAAATAAAATAAAAATATAATATAAAGTTGCGAAAATTTCTATGGAAATTTACCGATATTTTCACGAAATTTCTGTAAAATTTCCATGATATTCAGTCATTTAACATTACATTTTATTCAGAAATGAAAATTTCTGTGACAATATCGATATTTACGAAAATATATGTGGAAATTTCAAGATATTATGCGGAAAAGATACTACATCCCTATTTTTATATCAGTACTTCCAAAATATGAAAAGTTCCGTGAAAATATCAATATTTTCATCCTTGTCTGTCATCCTAACATTATGTGCTCGTTTAATTAATGTATTTAAACTTATTATTCTAATTCTACTATAATATTTTTTTCTCATAAGTTTTTTTTTTTAAAAAATTCTTGTCAATGTTTCTCTCACAAAGTTCCCATCAATAAATGAAAATTACTAACTTAAACGCATGAATTATACAAGCTCTATACATAAAATCATATTGGAATTGCTTCAACAAAGCAAATGGAGGATATTCCATTCGACCGAAATTGGCCTAATGTTTCCAGCTAGGGTTGGGACCACCCACAGCTAATCTGCACTTTAGCAAACTGCAATCATTTCCATCAAAATTTGTAGTTTACTGCTCCAGCCACTAAAAAGAAAAGGAAAAGTTTCTGATAGAATGTTAAAAAAAAAAAAAAAAAAAAAAAAAAAAAAAAACGGAAAATTTTTAAATTTTTTTAAAAAGTTAAAAAAAAAAAAAAAAAAAAAAAAAAAAAAGATCACGTATAGTTTTGAACTGTTATATTTTTATCAAGTTTATAGTGTGATATAATTTGGAAGTAAGTCAAAATATATATTTTTTTATACCCTATCACGTAATTTTCAAAAAAAAAAAAAAAAAGGTTTATGTTCACCTTAAATGCCGTGGGGTACTTGCTGTCCATTCCACTTTAGTAGTTTATTATTGAGATTCAATCGATACGAGCTTTAAAAATAAAATATGTCCTATTCAAACAAATTTAGAAGTCAATATCTAGGCTTAGTTTTTTCTATAATTATAGGTTTGTCTATGATACTTCATTCCCAAAATGCAACAAGCTAGGTTAGTAGGTTTGTTCATTTTGCTGTGTTCAATATACAATTCCAATCGCTTCAAAGCTTTGCTCAAAATTGATGAAAACATCAGTCCATTATTCTGGTCATATGTCCCGACAAAAGACAGTTATATAATTAGAAATTATGTGAGCTTCTGATGAAACAAAATAACAACCAAAATAAAACTTGGTACCAGTCCGGTAAATTTTGGATCATGGAGTCTAATACATACAAGAGAGAGAACCACATACAAAAATACAGATACAATATTTAGGCACTGAACAAATAGCCTATATAGTAAAGAAGCCCATTTATTATGTTCCATAGAAATTTGTAATATAGAAGTATGTATTGCAATCAAAAAGAAAAATGGTGAAACAAAGGAATAAAACTTTAGGTTAAATATTATACTGATACCTCTAATATTTGTTGCTCAGCAAGATATGTGATAGATGGATTGGATATTGGAGCATATGAGAATAGAGTTATCTGCCATCATTGGTCAGCAATTGGGAAAATACTTGGCTGGAATTGATTTCTAAACTGCCATTACCATTAGTTTCCTCTGTTCTAGTGTTGCTGTGAGGAGACTCATGATCAGTTCTAGTTGATGGAAGAAGCTCATGTGAATCAGCATTGGCATCTTCTTCCCTTTCTCTGCTTCTTGGTTCAGCTTCTTGAAGCTGAAGAGCATGTTCCAAATTCCACAACACATCACCCATGGTTGGCCTATCAACACCATACTCGGCCAAACATTTCTCAGCCGTTTCTCCGAATTTCTTCAAAGAGCTCGGTTTAATCTGTCCAACAAGGCGGCGATCGATGATCCTCTCGAGCATGCCTTTCTTTTGCCATTGAAGTGCCCACTCAGCCAAATTCACCTGTTCTCTTGCGAGTAACGGATCAACGGCCGGTCTAGCACAGAGAACTTCTAAAAGGACAACCCCGAATGAGTAAACATCTGACTTGTCTGTCAGTTGCTGCCTGCGGAAGTACTCAGGATCAAGATAGCCAAAACTGCCTTTGACGCCAGTGCTTACATGCGTTTCATTCAGACATGGACCAGATCTTGAGAGGCCGAAATCAGCCACCTTTGCCACGTAGGTTTCGTCCAGCAAAATGTTGGTCGATTTGATGTCACGGTGGATGATTCCCTGTGCTGAACGCCTCTTGCTGAACCAATGCATATTTCAAGCCGTTTCTTCCATGACAAAGGTGGAAGACCCGAGCCATACAAGTGATTTCTCAAAGTTCCCTTTTCCATGTACTCATAAACTAGTATCATTTCCGCTTGTTCTTCGCAGTATCCAACAAGTGAAACGAGATGGAGGTGGCGAATTTTTGACAAAACTGTTATCTCGGCTTGGAACTCGGGAAGGCCCTGCCTAGATCCTGGCATACCTCTCTTCACCGCTACTTTTGTGTTGTCCCTAAGAGCCCCTTTGTACACAATACCAAATCCACCAGAGCCTATAATCCGACTTTTGTCAAAATTGTTTGTCGCCAAAAGTATATCAGCGAAAGGAATTCTCAGACCAAGATATCCATTTGGAGATGCAAGTGTGGTTCTCTCAGACATTCTACTAAGTGAACTCCCTCCAAACACTCGTAAAGGCGTCCAACCCACGCTTTCTGCAGGCCTCCGTTTCGGCTTCCTCTTCTTTCGTCTCAAACAGCATAGGATCCCAATTACTGCCAAACACAGGAGAACAACACCTCCAACAATTGAGCCCACCAAAATCCAAACAGTCTTCTTATTGTCTCCACCATCCCCCGGTCGCGAACCGTCAACATTCACCATCCTCATGATCTCTGCGCCATTAAGAATGGCGTTAATCCTCGAAGGAGGACTAAGATCAGAAGGACCAACACTGATTTGCATAAACCCCGAATCATCCGAATCGACGATGAAATCGATATAAATCGGAGATGCAAGCACATGAACCGTAAGAACCGACAAATCAAGATCCCTATAGGCGTAATAACTATTGATGTACACATTAAAGTAGAGTAAATTAAGCCCAGGGCTAACTATATCACAAAAATGCAAACGAACCAAGTGTCTAACACCTCCAGAACCTACTGGAAACTTCCACGTGACATTGAATCTCGCGTCCAAAATAAAATTAGTCTTGTTCATTTCCTGAGCCGTCATGTAAACATTATCAGGAGCAATCTCCCTACTCGCACCTCCTTCCTGATAATTTGGAATATCAGTGCTAATTGCAGGCTTAGCAGAAGATTCTAGAACAAGATATTCCTTATCAGGAAGCCAAGTCCTCCACAGAGTGTCATTAAAAGGCGTCAATTTTGAGCCTCCGACATTAATCCTATGAACAGTCTCGAAAACCTGTGAAGACAGATTCTTGTGCTCCTCAACTCCCTCGGAGCTAACAAATTTAGCACCGTAATCGACAATAAAGTCGTCGGGAGCAGAGAAAACTTCGATTCCATTAACGTAAGCAAAGCCAGGATCACCGACAGGAGTGAACAAAATCTCAAGCTTGTCTTTATTTACTTTCAATATGTACTCTCTGACCAGAATGTCTGAATCTCTAACGTTGAAAACATTTCTCAAAACCAAATTCCCATCAACAGAAACCGTGAAATTCGCAGACTTTAAGGAGAAATCTGGAGCAACAAAAGGAGAGAAGTGGAAACGTACTATGTGAGTGCCGTTTTTCCGGATGCGGAAGGTGTAAAGCGACGCCGTTTTGAAGACTCTGGCCGTGCTGTAGAGAGCCGACGAGTTCGGCGGCGGGTTCCGGTTCTTGAGCTGCACGGAGGACGGGTCCGAGGAGAGAAAAGCCGAACCGGGTTTGGACGAGTCGCCGAGGAAGACCCGGTTGAAGAGAGTTGCGTTGGAGGGGGAGCCACAGTTGAGGAGGTAGTTGTCCGAGGGAGTGAAGGAGGCTTCAACGATGGAATTCAGGAGGAGAGAGAAAGTAGAAAGAAGAGAGAGAGAGTGGAGGTTCATAATTATCTTTTTCTTCTTCTTCTTCTTCTCCATTGACGAAGTTCCAAGATCAGGAAGAGCTCGTTTACTTGGAACTGTCACTTTTGGAGTTTGACTTGTTGTGTGAAATATTTGGAAAAGTCGACTTCTTTTAGTGGGTGCGTCTTTAACGAAAGGTTTTAGGAGTGAGAGATGAGATTTATGGTGGAAGAAGAAATGTTGATAAGATGGACAAATATTTTAGAGTTGATTTCGTTTTCATACTGTTTTTAGTCACTGACCGACTGGAGCACATTGTATATGGTCATTGTGATCTTAATATTTTTGTTTGTTCCAAAGTCCATAAAAGTCTTTAAAGATGAAACAATGAACCTACTAATTTCTATACACTTGCTAAGGTTTCAATTCTTCAGTAAAATATGAAAAAGAAATACTTTATTGGACATAGTTCTGAAATTTAGTAGTGGGTTCGATTGGTTATCGGGATAATTTTTTTTGAAAATTATGTTATCACTCAGTCAATATTAGTGCATATCTTTTTAATTTGAAAGACAATTATCTTAAAAATATTGTCATAATTTTTCGATTTAATATGATTGTGATTTAATTTGACAATTTAAGCCCGTTCATTTCATCGATTCAAGTTTTGTTATAGTAAAAAGTTTTAAAAAACAGTCACATCTAACATTTTTACTACAGTAAAAAGTTGTCATATAAAGTCACATCTAAATTCGAATTAACGAACTAAACGGCCCTAAAATTGTGTCCAGTAATGAAATTTTTTCGTACCTATCACATAATTCTCTGAGCTTTAATTGGTTAGAGTTGGTCTTTTCATTTCTGTCGGTTTTGATAAGCAGGGGAACAAGGTAGTGGATGAGCCATTAAATGGTTGTTAAAGAGAGCGAGTTTCATATGTGCAATATTGAGCATGGCAAATTTGACTTATTGGAACAACACCACAAGGTGCCGATTTATACTTATTAGTTTTGGTGTATTGAGTAATGCTGTAGTTCATGGCTGTCGACAATTAAGAGCAAGTTGGAGAACCAGAAACGCACCGTGTATGCAAACGTTTCTTTCCTATCATCTTCTACTACCCTCGTTTGTACCAAAACGTTTCTTTTTTTAATGCAATTTAAAGCTTATCCTTAAAAGAAATAAAAACTGTATTTTATTGAGAGGAAAATGAATATTACACTTGTAAATATGATTAAAAAAAATAATAAATTGTCTATTTTTGTTTTAATTTTTACATAATAGTGTCAAAATTATAAGTTCATAACAACCATGTTTCTGAAATGGGCAAGGAAATTCATAGTGTAATTATTCTTATCTAGTTAGAGTTTACACTGCAGCTTTTCTTCTTCTAATCCTTTACAAGCGCCTGACTTTAATTTTTGGCAATACGAATTTATTGATTCTTGAAGCAAAGATTAAGAACCAGTCCAATCCATTCTTTACTCCAAATTAAGCGATAAAACCAATTAATAAATTTGTTTCAACTTCCAACAACCGAATCTCGTATGGAATAATATAGCTTAATAATTAAAAAAAGAAAAATAATTATTGCGTGCCAGGCGAGTGCTAAGTTTTGAGTGCGCTCCAGCAATCCAGCACAACCTTTCTTCTTTTATTTTTATTTTTTGCTGAAATGGCACACACAAATATGACAGTAAGAAATAAGTCCGAACCCGAATAACTCATCTGACCCGACCCGATTCAAAAGTATAGATTTTTTTTTTTAAATTTAAAAAAAAATCGGATTCAAATAGTCCCAACCCGCACTGTGTGGGTTGGGGGGCGGGACGGGCATTTTGAACCCGCTTTGCCCCGACCCAACCTAATTTAAGTGTGTAACCTTAAATCCTTAAATCTATTTTGCTGGACTATCTCTATATGAACTGTTTATTTGACGTATTGTTAATTTTATTTATGAACTTTATTGACTGTTAAGAAGTATGTTGATGTTATGTTAATGCTTATGGATTGTTTATGGATTTTATACTTTTGGACTGTTAAAAGAGGTATGAAGTCGTAAATTAAAATTAGTTTTCACCAACCCGAGTAACCCGAGCCTACTCGAGGTCACCCGACAGGTTGCAGGCTTGTGGGCTTAAGAGAGTGTTGCGGCCTAAAATTTTTTCAACCCGCACTGAGCGAGTCGACTCAATTTTTCAGTTCAACCCGACCCTACCCGGCCGAATTACACCCCTACACACAAATCACGTATTTTCGTTCAAATATATATATATATATATATATATATATTTCCCCTTTCTTTCTCAGAGAAAGAGACGCTTTGGTTCCAAAATGAAGGGCTCAGTGACAAAGATTCACTAAAGGTAAGGTCCAAAGTTGTAACTTTCTCTGGACAAGAACACCTAAAAAAAACAAAAACAAAAAGATGCGTCTAAACTTTTGTTAGTGACGACAATTATCCTATTAAGATTGATATGGACCTCATTTCTCATGTGATAAAAAGCTTCTAGGTCCATCGCCGTTTCGGCGGTGATTGTGGGCCGATCTTTTTGTTGAAAATATTTTATACATGGTGGAAGGTGCGTGTCATTTTCATGAATTATGATTATTATTTTTTTCTTGGAAAAAAAGGAAGAAAATCTTACGCAATCAGAATATCATCTTGACGTATTCCTCTAATTTTATCTCAAAGATGAAAACAAATAGGTGGAATGGCATTTAAGGCTTATTTGACAGGAAAGCCCAAAAGAGAGAAAATTTGAAGGATTGAGAAATAATAGTTCTTTATGAGAGAAGTTGATCAAGAATGAGCTCTAAAAGTTTTGAAATCTAGTTACTCACAAGCACAATTTTTATATGAAAATTAAGAGTAATTTTTTTTTTTTTTTATAAAAACAAATATGTTTGAAATCCAACCCTTTAAAAGTGGAATTCACCTGAAAAAGAGAGAGAGTTAAGGTCTCTTATTTTATTTTTATCTTAAGGTATTGAATATAATCCAACATACTAATATAAGACATGACATGACACGGTACATATTTAGTATACTATAACACATTTACGAGGGAAGTTGATCAAGAACGAGCTCTAAAAGTTTTGAACTCTAGTTACTCACAAGTACAATTTTGATATGAAAATTAAGTGTAAATTTTTTTATAAAAACAAATATGTTTGAAATCCAACCCTTTACAAGTGGAATTCACTTGAAAAATGGAGAGAATTGAGGTATCTTATTTTATTTTTATCTTAAGGTATTAAATATAGTCTAACCTATTAATATAAGACATGACATGACACGATACATATTTAGTACACTATAACACGATATTTTTATGCTTTTTGTTTAATGAGTCGTGCTAGGTTTAAGTTTTGAGCACATTAGCCTAAACATGTTTCAGTATTAAGAGTAGCACAATTCTACTCAACCTACATGTATGAGGCAACACAACAAGTCGGCCACAAACACGACATATTTGGCACGTAAAGCATACGTATTTTGTTCCATTTATTTTTATTTTTGATATACAAAAGAAATTTATAATACGAATACGGGAAAATTATTACTTAAACTTGTTCCCTTAATAATTGTTGCAAATGACTTTAAATAACAATAAAAAAATATGTATTCACAACCATGTAATAGACAAGAGCCAAATATGTTCTTATCATTCTTATTCTTATTGTTATTATTATCCCTATTTATTATTATTATTATTGTTGTTATTATTTAGTGTATTACATTTTGAGAGCAATTATTCAATAATGTTTGAACATTCTAGTGGTCTTTTCATGAAGAAGAAAAAGAGTGTTTTACCGTAAAATATTGTACTTGCATGGGCCCATGTACGTTTTTATAGGTGAATTTGAAATAAAAATAAAAATATGCGCATCAAGTAGTTTTTAATACAAATCTAGTTGAAAACAGAGATTGACTATCACTAATTTATTTTTTTAAGTTTTATTGTAATACTTTTTTTATTTTTTATTTTTAAACTTTATAGTTGTTGCTCGATAAAAAAGGAAAGAAAAAACTTATCTAGTGATCAATAAATCCGCTATCACTGTTTCACTTAAAAAAACAGGATGTTCATTATCACTTTGCTTCTGGTTTAAATGTTGATCTAAACTTTTTAATTTAAATAGAAAATTTTAAATTGTATAGTTTAAATTGTAGTTTAAATTGATATTTAGATGTGCAATTAAAATTTTAATAAGAATAGGAAATAAAATTTAAATTTGTGTTTAGTAGATGTGAAAAGTAAGAGAGTGGACACTTTGTTACTATTTAAATATAGTTTAAACGATTGAATTTTAGAGAGAGTTAAACTTTAAATTAGACAATTTAATTCAGTTCAAATAAAAAATATAATTTAAACTACTTATTTATTTAACATGAATTTAAACTGTGTTCATTATTTAAATTGAGTTGAGCTAAACAAAACGAGTTCAAGGGAAAAAAAAAAAAGGCGCGCACACAGTTTCCTTTCTAACTGTGCCTGAAACGACGTCGTCCACGAAAGTCTTCCTTCTCCTCCTCGTTGGGTTGGTCATTCAATAAAAACGCAGTCACAAAACAAGACGCCATTTTTTCGCCTCAATAATCAATCTCTCACGACGAACCTCATTCGATTCACCGTGACCTCTTCAACTCGCTTATCGAAGCATCAATTTGTAAGTATTAATTGCTAGTTTCCGTAACTCTTTTTAACTTTTAGGCTTTTCAAAAAAAATTTAGGGTTTTTCTCTATCCACTCACCGGCAATCGCTTTTCTTATTTCGCTTTTCCGATATCCAAATTGGCCCATAATTATCTTATTTCTGTTTCCGTTATATTATTTGTTCCTTTTCAAAGTTAGATCTTTTATTTACTTTTATTGTTGTTGTTGTTGTTTTTTTGGTTCACATGCAGGTTAATGCGGATTTCGATGCTGTAATTTCCTCATAGGGCTTTTATTTGCTTTGTGGGCGGAACATTCAGTTTTTTTTTTTTTTTTTATCACGCTTGCTTTGCTGTCTCATGGTATGTTTGAGTTCTTGATGTGATTTGGAACATCTGAATTATGTAAAACTGATTTTATTTTATTTTATTTTTTGAAATTTTGGCTTATAAGGACCAGAAAAATAAAAGGGCCTTTGAACATCTATGTAATTTCGTATGCCCCATCAGATTTATGTTGTTATACGTATTTGTTTTTGTCACTGGCTTAATATGTGTTTTTAACATATATTGTTGTTAAGACTTATTTCAAAGACAAGTAATTTGACTGAGTGCAGGATCATAATGGTTTTAATGATGAAAAGCGTGAAAGCAGGCTTTACATTGGTAACCTTGACCTCAGAATAACAGAGTGAGTAAATCTAATTCTGTTTAGAATTAAGTTCTTTGTTTGCTGATGAGTTTCTGTTTCTCCCAGCTAATATAATCCGGTTGATTGGTGTTTCTTTCAGGGCTGCTCTTATTAAAATGTTTTCCCCGTTCGGGAAAATTGTATCCGAGGATTTTCTATGGCATACTCGTGGTCCAAAGCGCGGAGAACCCCGGGGTTTTGCTTTCGTCCAGTATAGCACCAAAGAGGTAAGTTGCTTGCAATCTTTTATTTTGTCTCTCTTGATTTTCAGGCAATTCCTGATCTCCACCATTAAAGTGAGCATGCAGGAAGCAAGACTGGCCAAGGAGAAAATGCACGGGAGGCTAGCTTGTGGTCGGCCATTGGTTGTCCGACTTGCCAGTGAGAAGTTTTTGGCTGAATCGGAGGGAAGTTCTCCCGCAGGAGTAGGCGAGGCAGGCAAAGCCAGTGGTGCTGGTAATAGCTTAGGACAGATGAGCCGGAGTGCAAGAATAGCTGCTATCAAGAACAAATTAAAGGCTTTGGAGGAAGAAGGCTCTAGTGCGAAGAAGCAGAAGAATGCAGAGAATTAATTATTAAAAAAAAAAAAATCTCTTCTTGCAGTGATAGTATTGACAGTAGTGGATTTCCATCTGCCAAAAGATAGTTACAAGCTCAGACAGTGAAGAGAAATTTGCAGGCTCCTGAAATATCTCCAGAATCAACTGTGATCTACTAGACTCAGTTTTGGGATTTTCTGATATAGTAAAATGACATTTGGAGATTCTTTTTCATATAGTTTTTGCTTTCAGATTGTTGACTTAATTCTCTCAATCCTGGCCTTTTGGAAAACTAATGTTGCACATGTACTGGCATTGGGGTTGTGGGTAGCACAAAACAATCATTGCCGTGGGCATCAATCTTTGTTGGTTAATTTCATAAATAATGGTACGGTTATGAGCATCAACTTGTTACACTGAGGCCCCTAAGAGTAAGGTTAAGGTCCTTAAGGACAAAAAATAAAACTTTCTACACTGGGTCACCATGCCATTTATTAAATTATAGGACATTTTGTCACTCGTGTGGTTGAAAATTAGCTGCATGGAATTATTAACATGTTTAAAAAGGTTTGTTGTACTTCTGTTTATGTCACATTTGTTCGAATGGCATATAGCCACTACTCAAGAACCCCGTCTAGGATGGCAGTGGGTTAGAGCGGAACTGGAGAGGAGAATGCTTCGTTGTCCCCATTCCTGTCCTCGGAAACCATTCTCATCCCCGCTAACGAGCAGCAGCGGGGACGGAGTCGGGAAATTATTGCTGGAGGAGCTTTCTCCATACCCAATGGTTATTATCGACAATAATTTCCACAAGTTAGAAACAAATGTTGAAATTCATACTAAATTTAGTCCAAATTCAATGTTTTCATAGAAGAATCAAATTTCAACACAATATGTATAGAAAAATAATGTTACAATTAAATATTTATATAATATTATGTAAATATGTAAAAAAATATTATATAAGAAAAAAACTCTATAATATATGTTTTTAAAAATTTATATAATATTTATTTTCTAAAAATATATTTAAGTCCCATTCATTTTATTTTACCAATTTAAATTTAAAATTTTAGTTTTGTTAAGTAAAAAGCTTTCAGAAATAATCACATCTAATTTTTTTATTACAGTAAAAAACTCTCACATAAAATCACATCTCAACTCAAATTAAAAATTCAAATTAGCGAACTAAATAAGTCTCTTAATATTAACCGTAATTCTAAATCTGTTTTTATATAATTTGTTTCAAAAAGACAATATATATTTATATATATATATATGGGTGGAGACCGGACACTGAACGGAGAGTGTTCCTTCAGTTTCTTGCTCGAGCCTGATTCGGAGTCACAAGTTGTTCCCATCCCTACCCCAAACTCCCTTAACAATGCTCCATCCTCTGAAAAAATGTCATCACTAACCCCAACTGTTTGGCAAGATTTTTATTTTTTATTTTTAAACAAAAGACCTATAATATAAAAAATTAGAAAAGAAAAGGAAAAAAAAACAAAGAAACATGTTTAATTTGTGGCGTTGAATCCATAGTTGACAAGAAAGAAATAGAACTTATTACCAAAAAAAAAAAAAGACTAGAAAGAGTTATTGCCAAAAATAGACTTCAGAGTAAATTACATGATTTGCATTTACACGTGTAAGATTCTCTTTTCTGATTCACATGCGTGTTCGCAATAAAACAAGGCAAACGCCAGCGAAGAAGTCAATTGCAAGTCTGCAACCACTGAGCCGGAGTCCGACCTGGGAACGGAGTGACACAAGCGTCAATGGAATCGAAGCTTCTCTTTCCACACTGCCATGGCCGTCATTCTCCATCGCTGGCGTTCCAATCTTCGCATCTCTCTTCCCGCCAAGATTCCATCGCCGGTTTCTTTCACAGCTCTTCAGTCACTAACAAAACTCAAATCTTTCCTTCTCTTCCTCGCATTCCTTCTTTAAGAATCGCTACAAACAAGAAAAAGAAGAACTTGGTTCATGGTTTAGCAGTCAGATCACAGTTTACTACCCCTATCATTGCTCCGCAGGATCAATGGGGTAATTGGACCACTCTCTTCGCAATTGGCGCTTTCGGTCTTTGGTAATTACTTCGCACGATTTAGTTCTGTTACTTTTCCTGGATTTTCTCAGCAAACAAACGGGGAGAATTCATACAATCTTATGTTGGCCTGTGGATTTAGCGCCACATATATGCAATTTCCAATCCCAAAAGAAAAATCTTTCTTTGTAGGAAAACATTTATCCCTTCATTTTTCATTCTTAATATGTAATTTCCGTTTCAAATGACTAAAAATCTCATGTCAAGAAAATGAAAGCATCATAAAGGCTCAATTCCGTGGATAATGAATGAATCTTTGGGTCTTTCTTTTGGTTTATTGGTATTCTGTATATTGTAGTTATGCCCCTTTCTTCTGTGGGATTGAAGGTCGGAGAAGAAGACCAAGGTTGGGGGTGCACTGAGTGGAGCATTGGTGAGCACTTTGGTAGGATTGGCAGCTAGTAATTTAGGGCTTATTTCATCTGAAGCTCCTGCATTTTCGATTGTCTTGGAGTATCTGCTCCCAGTGGCTGTTCCACTCTTGTTGTACAGAGCCGATGTGCGTCGCGTGATCAAATCAACCGGGGCCCTTCTCTTGGCTTTCTTACTGGGGTCAGGTAAACAACAACATCTAACTTTTTTACTACAGTAAAAAACTTTCACATAAAGTTACCTCTTAACTCGAATTAAAAATTCAAATCAGCGAACTAAACAGGCTCTTTATGTTTGGTTGATTATGCAAATGAGCAAGAAAATGGCCTGAGGGCCATGCTTTTTGTGCTTGGAAAGTAGCAAAAATGCCATAGCATAATCGTTTTTGATAGCCACAATCATGAAATCGCTTTCTATGTGGTAATGAAATGAAATGGATAGTAGAGCATGCATTTGTTAGTAATTATGATCAAACAGGAAATTTATATGGGATTTTAGTTTTGTTTTTGGAGTCTTTTAATATCCGATTTTTCTTTTGACAGTTGCCACTACAGTTGGTACAGTGTTGGCATATCTGATAGTGCCAATGGGATCACTCGGTCAAGATAGTTGGAAAATAGCAGCTGCGCTTATGGGAAGACATATTGGTGGAGGTAATTTGCTTTTATCATCTATGATGCACATTTTGCCTGTTTGTTTAGTTTCTTTTAAGCTTAATTTACTTGCGATGTATTTTCTTTATACTCCTTTTCTTTTCCCAAGATTTTTACTCGTTTTTCTTTATTGATGCATTTGTAGCTGTGAATTATGTTGCCATATCCAACGCTCTCGGTGTTCGGCCATCAGTTTTAACTGCTGGACTAGCTGCAGACAATGTCATTTGTGCAGTATATTTCACCACATTGTTTGCACTAGCTTCTAAAGTACCTCCTGAAGCTTTAACATCAAGTGATGGTGAGTCCGCTTCTATTTATTGTTAAACGCCTTCTTCTTTGTTTATTTATTTATTTTTTTCCTTTTCCCTCCTTTTACGGAGTGAGGAACCTTTTTTGGTAGTCATGTTAGCTCCCTTGTTCCCAGTAGATGCATTTATGATGTATGAAATCTTTTCCACCTTAGTTTTACCTTCTTTTGGAGAATTGACACTACCCTTTGGATTGTGATGGCATTTCAATTTTGAACAAGAGCTTCAACATTTTCCATAACTTCGCCTATTTTTTATGCCGCTAGCGTATAGAAAGGCATTATGTTGTATGTCCTATAACGATGAGGTCAAAACACAAAAGATGAATGCTACCACAATGCTAGCCCCTAATTGAAGCTCAAACTCTGGCAGGTGTTGCAGTGGACACAAAGTCTGAGCCTGGTGGCAACCTTCCCACTTTACAAACTGCTATAGCCCTTGCTGTGTCATTGGCTATCTGCAAGCTTGGCTCGTATCTCACAAAATATTTTGGAATTCAAGGAGGTAGCCTGCCTGCTGTAACGGCCATCGTTGTTATTCTATCGACTGCATTTCCAAAACAATTTGCATATCTTGCGCCATCTGGTGAGGCTATGGCTATGATTCTGATGCAGGTGAATCTTCTCTCTTATCCCTTTACTTTACTTCCTTATCCTGCTTTATTGTAGGTAAGGTTTTGCAAATTTGTGTCCATATACAAAGTTCAGTAAGTTTTAAACATTACTGGAACGTGGTTTCGCTTGATTATATCCTTTCATGAGAAGTTATGCATTTATCCTTACATGCATCCACCTATCAGAAAGAACTTGTCTTGGAAGCTCTATGCTTTTGACGTCATTAGAAATTCGGGCTTAGTTGAAGTAACATGTTTTAAGTGACTTGCTTTTGCAGTTGTTTTTCACGGTGGTAGGAGCAAGTGGAAACATCTGGAGTGTTATCTATACAGCACCTAGCATTTTCTTGTTTTCCTTTGTCCAGATTGCCGTTCATCTCGTGATTATCCTCGGATTGGGCAAGCTATTTCGCTTCGACTTAAAGTTGTTGCTTATAGCATCAAATGCGAATGTTGGGGGTCCTACAACCGCTTGTGGGATGGCCACAGCAAAAGAGTGGCATTCCATGATTATTCCCGGTATTCTTGCTGGCATTTTCGGCATTGCCATTGCAACTTTTCTTGGCATTGGATTTGGGCTGGCGGTACTGAAATACTTGTAGGGAAGTTTTCCACGTTTAATCCGCATAAATGAGCTAATCTTTAACGTATGTTGACTCCATTTCTTTGTACTCAAAGAAACAACACATTGTGGGGGAAGGAAATAGAGTAATTTGAAAGGAAACCACAGTGTACTTCCTGCTTGACAAAAACAGTTTTATAGACCAATGAAGACCTAAAATAATGTGGGCTGCCTCAGGTGAACCAGATTGTAACATTTTTTGTAAGTTTATTGATCTCATTGAGCTCTTAATAATATGTATAAACTTCTATGTGAGAGAAAACACTGTAACATTTTTTGTAAGTTTATTGAAGAAGTTCTATTTGTTTAGTAAATTATCCTATCCTTTTGTTTTTTCCCCATTACTAATTTATGTGTTATAAATCTACAGCGTGTTGATAATCATATGCATTTAGTTCAAGTCTCAGATAGATTTGTTGGGAATCGCTCTTTCTTTACTGGAAAAATCTAGCAATGCCTTTTCTTGATGCATCAAACAATAGGATTGGTTAATCCTTGATTATAAATTAAGACTAAGAGAAGCGCTTTCTATATATGAAGAACTGCACCAGTTTATCGTGTAATGTTTCTACCTTAAATAAATAATAATAAATGAAGAATAGCGTTTTCCCCTTGGTTGCTATTTAGCAACAGGAATCAAAACTATTATGATAACAGTATTGTTTTGGCAAAAACAATTTCGAGACATGAACAAGTAGTTGATCCGTCAACCTTTTCAATAACTTACTTGCTAGCTAGTCGGCAGGTAAAGCTACTTATGGTTGTTTTTTATGCGTCACAAGTTCATTACTCTTGTTTTTTCTGCTGTTCTAAGTAACTTTATCATAGAGAGAGAGAGAGAGAGAGAGAGAGAGAGAACATGATTGAGGTTTTGACCATCGCGTGTGAACCGCACGTGCTCAGCTTTCCAACACTCCCGTACAAATAAGAGCTAAGAAGTACGAACCAAGAACAAGAAGTGGAACGGCATTTGAGAAGAGAAGGAACAAGCCCAACAATCAATGGCTTCTTTCAGATTACTGTTACTCCCCACGACCCTCTCCCCTCTGACTCTGTCACCACCAATCCCCTCTCTACACGTGTCACGTCTCCGTTGTCGCCTTGCTCACCTCTCTTCTCCTCACCGCCGGGTGTCAAGTTCAAGACCAAAGCCGAAGCCGAAGCGTAATTTGGTCAGCTCACAGCTCAGGTATCCTATCATTGCTCCGGACGACCATTGGGGCACGTGGACCGCTCTGTTCTCCGCCGGTGCTTTTGGCCTCTGGTATCACCCCACTTTCCACTTCCTCAGTCCACTTAATACACATACACATACACACACATATATATATTATTTTTGTGTATAATTGAAAATAGAAAGGTTAATTAGATCAGGTAGGAGTTTCCTGCAATTTTATTTCTTTAGTCATGTACTGGCTGGTTTGTAGAAAGGACAGGAGACAACAAAATATGCTGTTTTTCTGGAGGTTGTTCTGTCGACAGACAACATTGGACTAAAGCCACTAAACACAATGGCTTTCGTTTTTTTTTTCTTTTTTTTTTTTTAATAAATGGAATAAGGTCTGAGAAGACCAAGATTGGGAGCATGGTGAGTGCTGCACTTGTGAGCACATTGGTTGGACTGGCAGCGAGTAATGCAGGCGTAATTCCTTACGAAGCGCCGGCATATTCCATTGTCTTGGAGTTCCTTCTGCCCTTAACTATTCCGTTGCTATTGTTCAGAGCCGACTTGCGTAACGTCCTTCGCTCAACTGGCACACTTCTCTTAGCCTTTTTGCTTGCATCAGGTAATTAATTCTTTGCGAATGAAGACTACGCTTTTTTAATTTCGATTTTTGTTCCGCAGTTTTAGTCTTTGAAATGCCTCTAGAACACGATCGATCATACTTGATTCCGAAGCAAAACACTAAGAGTTTTTCTTAAGAGACAAGTTAGTGAAATTGTACTCTTTGCATAAGAAACAAAAAGGTCAGACAAAGCAATAAGCAGCATAAGAAAAGATTTTTCCCTTTGCATTTTTATGGAGCCCTTTTTCAGACAAGCAATATTCTGGTTTTGCCGAATTCCGCTTAAATCTGGTTGTGATTCGAAGTTTTGTTAACTGTGCTGTGTATCGCAGTTGCAACTACAATTGGAACTTTAGTGGCGTTTCTCTTGGTCCCTATGCGTTCACTTGGTGCAGATAACTGGAAAATAGCTGCTGCCCTCATGGGAAGTTATATCGGTGGATGTGAGTATCAAGATCTATTGTTTGCATCTCACTTTTTTATATGGAGATTACACAATATCTAGTTTGATTATATTTTTTCTTTGGTTCATTGTTGTAGCTGTTAATTACGTTGCAATTTCAGAGGCCCTTGGTGTCTCTCCATCGGTTTTGGCAGCAGGAGTAGCAGCGGATAATGTTATTTCTGCAATATATTTCATAGTTTTATTCGCAATTGCCTCTAAAATACCTGCGGAAGATTCAACAAGAACTAACGGTATGTGTTCTATAGCCATCTTTCAATTTGCCTTTAACGTTTGCTCGTCTGTCTTTTGATGTCTTTCGCAATACTTGAAAACCCAATTGGCAGATGCTGCCATGGAAACGGAATTTGACTATGGTGGTGGTAAGCTTTCGGTGTTACAGATCGGTACAGCTGTTGCTACATCTTTTGTGATATGTAAAGCTGGTACATATCTCACAAACTTGAGTGGAATTCAAGGAGGCAGCCTTCCAGCAATAACTGCTATTGTTGTCGTTTTAGCCACACTTCTCCCGAGACATTTCGGTCGCCTTGCACCCGCTGGCGATGCGATTGCTCTCGTTCTGTTGCAGGTAAGCAGAAATATCTGGATTTTACTACCATTTCACCATATGGAAGCCGATTATCCTAGAAAAGGGTTCTGTTGCTTACAATTTAAAGGTATGACAGAGGGTAATCTTCTATTTTTAAAAGAAAGAAATGAAGATAAGCTGTAAAGCAGTACAAGTATCATAGAGGTACTGGTTTAGTACAACTTCCCAGTACAGCATGTTGTTGCAATTGGCTGGAATAATTTCTCAAGTCAACTTCTATCTACTATGCCCACCCCATCTCCCCACCCCAAAAAAAGGAAAAATTTTTTTTTTCTTAAGTCAACTGATGATCTTTTAATCATTTAAAACAGAAGGTCTAAATTGCCAATGCATTTCGCTTCCTTATATTTAAATAGACTTATTAGTTAACAATATCCCTCTAGATTAGCTCATGAAGTTTTGGACAAAACTTCTGATAAGTGATAATTAAAAAAGGTAGTTTTTTGGTGATTATATTGGATAGAGTGATGTGAATTATTCTAAACTTTAAGGGCTCATGTACTTCGCAGGGAAGAGAAAGGGAAAAAGAGTAGTTCCTTTTCCTACCCAAACATGTGTTTACTTACAAACTGAGCAATGACTATTTTGTAGTCCCCACACAGTATAGGGAATGAGGAAAAAGAATAATAATCTTATAATTACTTATATACTCTTAATAAATTCCCATATTATAAGCCAATGATTATTTCTGTGTAAAAGAATATTTTAGTAATTACATTGATAAGATTACTATACTCAAAGTTCAGTAGATACTAGAAAGGAAATTAGACCGTTTTCCATTACACTATCTAATAGTCAAGGAATCAATGATCCTCACTTTATTACTTTACCTTTCTTTTCAGTCGCAGTATCTTTCTCGTTACATTCTTTTATAGTGTGCGGTAAATGCTCCCTAAATGACGATTGCAACAGGTATTTTTTGCTGCTATTGGTGCAAGTGGGAGCATATGGAATGTGATTAGCACTGCACATGGTGTTTTCGTGTTTGCTCTAGTTCAAGTAACCATCCATCTTGCTTTAGTTCTTGGTTTGGGAAAGCTGTTTCGGTTGGACTTAAAGTTGTTGCTTTTGGCATCAAATGCCAATATTGGAGGCCCGACAACAGCATGTGGAATGGCCACTGCCAAAGGATGGGGGTCCTTGGTTGTCCCTGCAATCCTCGCAGGCATTTTTGGGGTTACCATTGCAACTTTTCTTGGCATCGGTTTCGGAATAACGGTTCTCAAACACTTGTAGAAATTGCAATTTCCATATCTTGTAACTCTTATCTTTCTGTAAAAAATTGTTTGAAGCCATGATCCAATTTTGTGCTTTCTCAAAAGACTTGATTCCATATTCTGATTTTTCTTTTATTGTCTGAACGTTTTCTATTGATGGCTGAGTTTACCTTATCAGCTGGTTAGCCAGTTGAGGCAAGAAGATTATGCAAATTAGGGGAAGATTTAGTATATTCCACGACATATTACTTTACTAACATCCATAATGTCAAAATTGATTCTGTACTACATGTACTAGAAACCTATTTAGCCTTTGGTCAACTGTACTTGCATTACCCTAAAACTATATTATCAAATGTTAATCATACATGCAAGTGATGCAAATATTATAGTATCCTTGCGTGAGCTTTTATGGTCATACGGATTTGCTCGCTATAATCATGACTAAATAATTGGAGATTAGAAGGGAAAAAAAAGGAAAAAAATGAAAGAAAGAAATTGGCGGCTAACGATGCGTCACATGACGTCATGAGCGTTGCTTCAACTTTAAAGTAAGAGTAATATTCAGAGACCTAACTTTTTAATACTAAATGACGTAACAATGAATTGTTATCTTTTCCATAGTGACAAATTTTTTAGATGTTAATTGACATAAAAATTTTATAAATACTCATCAATAAAAAAGTTGGGATTGTGAGCATTATTCTTAAAGCAATGATGAAAATTTGATCTTCCATTTATAAATTTGCACTGCCCCTATAATTATAGCATCCTGATATCATAACAATCTCATGCATTTTAACAATGATTATCGATTTATTTGTCAGAATAACATCATCGTTGGAATCCGATGGTTTCCGGATTTAGAGGATTTGTTTCCTCATTGAAACATTATTTTTAAGTTGGTATGCACCAACTTGAGAGGGTGTTCGATTTGTTAATTATTCTGATTGAATTTTAATTATTTGATGATTTGCACATTAGTTGTCAATTAGGTGTCATTAGTTTGATTGAAGGAAGTTTAGGAAAATTAGCCTAATTACGGGAAATTATCATTAATTTATACCTTATATTTTGAAAATAGTCCCTATTTATATCCGTGTGCAAAAATTATCAGAGAAGAAAAACAAACGAATAAAATATCTAATCCATGGACGTAGACGAATTGTCTAACCACCTAAAATCCCTTCTTTTTTTTTTTCTTATTTTCTAGAGTAATGTTCCTGTTGTTGTATTGCATATGACAATTGCATTGGAAATAATGAAAAAGCCATGCGTGTGCCGTTCTAAATACCTTCCGCTGTCTCATTATTCCTCTGGCAATATTTTACATATAATTTGGCTTGCAAAATGACCCCTATACATGTGAATTCATAGAAACTTGACATGAATAAATGATTCTTTCACCACAATCCATGGATTAATTTTTTGTTGGCTACATTTTGATTTGGTTCATGATGCCACTGCCAACCTATACCTTTTATCGTCATTGGTTGTCTGACATTCAACTAAAAAATGGTTCGACCTATTTTGGGCAACAAGGTTCACTATTTGATAGAACATGATTTTGTTTGGTCAATAGTATGTATCTTTATGACTAGTATTATAGAGTTTAAGCATTTTTGTGTTACTTTTTTGCTTGACAGGTACAAACATTCTTGTTTATACATTTACTGTCCTTTTCGTAAGAACTTTGAGTTGTATATATCTTCGTATAAGGGAGAAAATTACTGAAAATAACATAGAAAGATATCGGGATTTAAACATGTCTCTATTAATGAAAAAATACTTGAGGACACCAGTGATATTCAACACCACAATTAATAAAAGATGACTCTATCTGTTGGGTCCGTAATATGGAACACATATTTTATTAATATGTGGTGTTGAACACCGCTTATACCCTTAGAATTATTTCTTTTTATATGGCACAGAGAAAAACATTGAATTGAAGATGAAAATGACTCCAGTTATTTTTGTCATAGGATCACGGAAAATGTAAATTTGGCATCATGGATGCGACTTGTATTCGTCAAAGGTCCTCTTGGAATTGTTTCGTAAATGGAACTATATCCTTTTTACTTGCATTTAATGTTTTTCAATATCAAACAACAGGCAGAACAAATGTTTCCCTGGCAACCGAAAAGAAAGAGAGACTATTTGAAGTATTCCAATTCATTGAATTTGGCAGGTCAGGAGCAGGGTTAAGAAGCTCAGCAATATTGCTAGGCCAAGTTGGTAATATTTTTCTAGCCTTTCTCTTCTTTACCGTGACAAGAGGATCTTAAAGTTTGCAGGTCATTGGCCACACTTCAGAATTAAGCATTCATTTTCCAATCCAGGACAAACCAAATTTCAGAAGTTAAAGAATTAGAATTCTGCAAGCAAAAAAAAAAATCTGCGTTATTTGGCAACTTAAAGCTCCATTTGTTAATTTCGAAAGCTGTAAACACAAATTAGTTATGGTGGAGTGCAGATGTTGAAATGGGACAAGAATTGGCATAGCAAATGTGGCTGGAGAAGTGACATTGATCTCTGGAGGGAACAAGCTGAGGCAAGAAGATTATGTGAATTAAGAAAAGATTTATATGTTTGTTTCATAAATTTGAATCATTGGTTTGAGAGAAAATAATGTAGTAAAAATGTTTGAACTGTGATTAAAACTGTGAATCAAACATCCTGTTAGTATGTTCCAAGATTTATTAGTGTACTAACATAACAGTGTTTGATCTGTACTACATGTACTAAATACCTATTTAACCTTTGGTCAACTGTACTGCATTACCCAAAACAATATTGTCAATCATACATGCAACTGGTATAGTATCCTTGCGTGAGCTTTTATGGTCATACAGATCTGAAAGCTATAATCATGACTAAATAATTGGAGATTACGAGGCAATAGAAAAAAAAAAATTGGAGATCACAAGGGAAAAATATAAAAAAGAGAAAAAAAAAAAAAGAGAAATCGGTGGCAACAATGCGTCACATGACGAACCCTAACATTGTTTCAACTCCAAAGCAATTAATAGTTATGTTTAAGCATCCCACCCTTTTTGTACTAACTGCCGTGATAATGAACTGTTATATTTTCCTTATAATGCATTTTTTTTTACATTAATCGACGTGATTATTTGAAAAATACTTACTAATAAAAAAATAACAACTCATATTCTATCTTAGATGGTATTAAAAAGTTGAGATTGTGAAACAATATTCTCAAGGCAATTCATTGAATATTCAATCCTGGATTATCACTTTGCACTGCCCTAAAAATTATAGCATCCTGATCTCAGTACATTCCTTTTTTTTCTTTTTAACTCTGATTATCGATTATTTGTCAGAATAACATCATCAAATGTCAGTGTCATACTCATATTTGAAGCCGGAAAAGAGGAATATTACAAATTCCATTAGCGTGATGAAACCGACTCTTCTATATATAAGACGTAATACATGTCTCATTCTTTATATTTTGACTTTTTTATTATTGGCTATGACAGATTAAAGATTTGCAATTTGCCAAAAATACAGTTCTAGTGTATTTAAGCATGAATCACGCTCTTCCTCTCTATGACAATTAACAGATGACGTATAACGCAAGAATCTTATATATGTATAGAGATTGGTCATAGTCTTTCAGAACCGCAATACATTAAACGAGGAACAATATGGGAAACTACAGAGTCCTCATGAAGATGATTTTTCTTGTGGTGTTTGTTGGGTGGCTACTGGTTTGGACATTGTTGCCAACAGAAAATTACAAAAATAAGTGGTCTCCAAAATTAAAAAGCAAGCTCAACTCAACGTACTTCAGAGAACAAGGTTAATTTGCGCTTAGTCTGCAGTTAAATTAATATGATCATTTCTTCTTCTGTTAATATTGTTTCAGATATCATGTTACTCACACAATATTTTATATCTATATATATATATATATATATGTATATCCTTGGTCTTTTGTAGGGACAAATCTTGTCCTTTTTTCATTCCCCATTATGTTCATAGCAGCTTTGAGCTGTGTTTATCTCCATATTCAGATCAAGAAGTCAAGCAAGTCATCGAAGTCCAAAAGGTTACTAGCTTTTCCTCAACTTTCTTATAATGTAAATACCATTATCACATTAACTGAAATAATAAGTTAGATTCTGAAACGTTATAAATGTTTGCAGCAGTAATGTTATCACAAGTGGTTTGGCCTCTTGGAGACGTCCAGTGTTTGTAAAAGCACCTTTGGGGATTGTTAGCGCAGTGGAGCTTTGTTTTGTGGTCATGTTTGTTGTTCTCTTAATATGGTCTCTTGCAAATTACTTGTATGTCAGCTTTGGCCATCTCCACATGCATGGAAAGAGCGTGAAAATGTAGGTTTTCTTTCTCTTTTTCTTTTTTTTTCATTTCCCAAAAAAAAAAAAAAAAAAAAAACAAAGTAAAAAATTGGTACAACTAAGAACAAGAGCGATCATCAAACCTTTTTAAAGCCAGCGATATTTATGACACATGGATTTATGTCTAATATTAATTAATATTATTATTAAGAGTCTTTCGAAAATGGAATTGTTTATATGTGGTAGATGGCAAACAAAGTTCCGGAGTGTGGCACTGAGACTCGGGTATATTGGAAACACATGTTGGGCATTTCTATTCTTTCCAGTAACAAGAGGGTCTTCAATTTTGCCTCTTGTTGGCCTCACATCGGAGTCCAGCATAAAGTATCACATCTGGCTTGGCCATCTCTCCATGATCCTGTTTGTTGCTCATACCGTCGGTTTCATCATTTACTGGGCCATGACTGACCAAATGGCTGAGGTATATATCTAGTAATTATCACTAACTTGGCATTAATTATTAGTCAGCTTCTATACCAATTATTCTGATAATTTTCTTATGGCTATGGTTTGTGTGAAACATATAAGTGGTATATAGATCAAGATAGATACGTGTATAAATCTTGTTAGCTTTATTCTTTTTTTCTTTTTTCCCCTCTTCCCTCTTGCTTGATACACACACACACACACACACACATATATATATATATATGAAGATTCTTCATGTCCTTTCATGTTATTTCTAAAGGTAGAGTGAATGGTCCAACATATATATATATATATATATGTATACGCATGTTATTTCTAATGATATATAGTCACGATTAGTGCCACTTTTCATGGATCAGCGTCCTATATCTAGGGCTGATACTAAACAACAATGCTATAAAAGAAAAAGATATTGACAACTCTTATGCATAAAAGTAAAAAAGACGAGGGAAATCCTACTCAATCGTATGATTTGTATTGTATTCATGCAATTCCTTATTTACAGAAAATTAATATATGTGTTTGTGTGTTTATTATAATGAAATTAATGCACGGTGCATGCAGATGCTAGAATGGAGCAGCACTTACGTGTCAAACGTAGCGGGGGAGATTGCGATAGTAATAGCAATAGTGATGTGGGTAACGAGCATTCGCAGAGTAAGAAAAAAGATGTTTGAGTTGTTCTTCTACACGCACTACCTCTACACAGTCTATATCCTCTTCTACGTACTCCATGTTGGAGTTGCCTACTTCTGCATGATTCTTCCTGGGATCTTCCTCTTCCTCGTCGATCGCTTCTTGAGATTCTTGCAATCCCGCCACCATGCAAGACTGCTCTCCGCTCGCCTTTTACCTTGCGGCGCTTTTGAACTCAACTTCTCCAAGAGCCACGGTAATTAGGCCGCCTTTATCGATCATCCTATCATCACCAACTGATTGATTTTTTTTTTTTGAAACTGTCAGATTAAAATATGCATGAATGCCAGGGTTGACATGACAGATTATAATAGTTACAACGGGTGTCCATATTTACATTACCATACGACCTTTATAATCGTTCAAGATACAGTGGAAGAACCAGATCAAAAGATGATTATCCTATGCACTAATACACTATAATATAAGTCATATATACAAATATTAGAAAAATATAACATTTATTAAAATTTGAGAACTTAATATACTTGGAGCTTCTAGTAGAGGCTTCTGGCCCGATTGGTATATGGGTTCAAATTAGGATCGTTAATTATAACTTTTAAAATTTAACTTTTTTTACGAGAGACAAACACTGTAGCAGAAATAGAATTGTGAATTTGCACTGTAGCATGACCCATATACTAAACATCACTAATGTTAAGAGAAGAGGAGAGTAGGAAATAAAGGATATTCAAAGAGGTTGATTTTCATGCAGAGAATGTACGTTTGGAAGCTCTTGCATGGAAAATGTATATAGTGTCCCTCTTATATTTTTGAGATCTATTAATAAAACTTCAAAATGCACTGTGTCACCTACTATAGACGAATAACATCATTATGACCGGTATCTACAATTTTGACAAATCCCACAATCATAATGGTCTTTTGATATTTTCGAGATTCTTTTTCGTTGAATTTCACTGTTACGTAGGATGAATCCTACTACCATATGAGCCTTCAGCTTTTTATTAAGAATATTTCCTTTGAGAGCATTACTTTTATAGGTATTGTTTTTGGATCCGTCTCATTATCATCTGGATCTTCACATGGATTCTAACAGAATTTCTATTATCAGCAGGATCTTCACATGTATATATACATAATACATGTACGTAAATGTATATACAATAATTTCTCTCTTTAACTAACATGCAATTTTGTTACAGGGTTGCAGTATAATCCAACAAGCATTATGTTTATAAACGTGCCCATAATTTCCAAGTTGCAATGGCACCCTTTTACAGTGACTTCAAACTGCAATTCAGAGCCACATAAGCTGAGTGTCGTCATCAAGAGTGTTGGAAGCTGGTCTCAAAAGCTCTACAAACAACTTTCTTCTTCTTCACTTGATCACTTGGAAGTTTCCGTTGAAGGACCATATGGGCCATCTTCATTTTCCTTTCTAAGGTCCATTTTGCACAAATTGAAAATGCCATACTGTAATAGTAATATTATATTATATTTTAAATGTTGATGAGCTTCATTGTATTGGTTATTTTTATTATTAATAAACATTTTCTTGTGAACTCTTTTTTTTTTTTTTTTCCTCTCATGCAGGCACGAGGCTCTAATAATGGTTGGTGGTGGGAGTGGCGTTACTCCTTTTATTTCCATAATTCGTGAGATTCTCTTCCAAAGCACAAAACCCAATATCCATATTCCTCGGATTACTCTCATTTGTGCCTTCAAGAACTCATCTGATCTCAGCATGTTAGACCTCTTGCTTCCGATATCAGGCGCAAACTCTGATCGGATTTCCCAAATACAGCTCCAAATAGAAGCCTACGTAACCCAAGAGAATGAGCAGCCCAAATCAGAAGCCCATAAGCCCCTACAGACCATTTGGTTCAAGCCCAGCCCACTAGACAAGCCCATTTCCGCAACTCTAGGCCCAAACAACTGGCTGTGGCTTGGTGCAATTATAGCATCCTCGTTTGTCCTTTTCCTATTAGTTTTGGGCCTAGTCACTCGTTACTACATTTACCCTTATGACCAGAAGGATGGTCAATTTTACCATTACTCTTACAGAGTTCTTTGGGACCTGTTTTTGGTCTGCTCTTGCATTTGCCTAGTCTCTAGTGTAGCTTTTGTTTTGTGCAAGAGAAGCAATGCAATGGAAGATAAGCAAATCCAGAACGTGGAAATGTCGAAGCCAACGACGTCTCCGGCGGCACGGTCTTACGTGGCAGCCGAGAATAAGGAGCTTGAAAGCCTTCCTAATCAGTCACTGATTGAAGCTATAAAAGTTCATTTTGGTGCTAGGCCAGATCTCAAGAGTAAGTTCCTCATAACAAACATTTCCACGTAAACTAGTTTATTGTAACCGGTGTATTGAATATTGATAAATCATTTTTGTGTGCAATGTTGGACATTATCCTGCAGAAATTCTGTTTGATTCCAAAGCATCTGATGTTGGAGTTTTGGTATGTGGCCCGAGGAAGATGCGACATGAGGTTGCGAAAATTTGCGCATCCGGATTGGCGGATAATCTGCACTTTGAGTCCATTAGTTTTAACTGGTGATTTCTGATACAATAGGATTTGTATCAGTATGAGACTCATGTTATCTCAATGTTTGTTGCGATGATACATATATTGTATATCAACGGTTCATTACTAGTGATGAAATAACGGTGTATCTATGATAATTGTTCGTGTTGTATAATTAGTCTGAAGTGTTGTTTGTCGATTTTCTTTGCAAGTTGCCTTTAGATAAATTACTGTTCGAATAATGGGAAATGTCATTCTCATTGTGTATATTGTTTGTTTTTTTTTTTTTTTTTTTGTCATATTTGATGAAAAATATAATGTCAATTATTGGATTGTGTTTATAGATGCAACATTTCCTTTATTGGCAAGACATGTCTTGCAATCCTTGTTAGTAGCCCATCTTGCTCTCTTACTTCCCGACTCACACGAGTCAAGATGTTTAACATTTTTGTTAGTTAAAAACTGAAACTAAGTTGGGAACCGACCGGAACATATGAATTGACATGTGAGAACAAGTTGAATGAGGCAAAGGAACATTCTTTTCATATTAGGATAACTGCAATTAATTAGCACTTGATTTTCCTAAGCAAACTTTTAAGTGACAATGAAGCGTATATCAGCACATGAACAAATCCAAATCAATCAAATCCTTGCCAGCATTCAAACTACCTAAGAATTAATTCCTTTTATTGAGCAAAGAGTTAGAATGCAAATTTATTCCTTTAATTTATTATGCACTACCCTTTTGTACGGATCAAAATCTACAAGAGGTTTGAACTATTTATAATAGAAGAGACGTATGTATTTTTAAAAAGAGAAAAATTGCTGTAATGCTAAATGACAAATGTACAATGTGGTAAATGTAACGTTGTTGCATATGACAATTACATTGGAAATAACGAACAAGCTATGCTTGTGCATTTGTAAATACCTTCCGTTGTCTTACTATTCCTCTAAGAATAAAGGTCAGATCTATCATATTTACACGTCCTCTCCTTATATTTTACATATAACTTAGCTTGCAAAATGACACTAATATGTGAATTAATGGAAACTTGACATGAATTGTGATTCTATCCCCACAATACATGGACTACTTTTTTGTATTAATTCATACTCATGGTACCGGGGACTACTTTTTTGTATTGATTCATACTCATGGTACTTGTTTATGTAATAAGCAAGCTATATATGTGTATATAGAAAGGAATTAAATTATACAAGTTACCGGGAAAATGGTGGAAGAAAGTGATTCTTTCAAAGGAATGAAGAAGCTCAAATCAGCAATCCTCTTGTTTCTGATGATGGTTTTTGTTGGCTATATTTTGATTTGGTTTATGATGCCAACCAACACCTTTTATCTTCATTGGTTGCCTGACATTCAACTAAAAACAGATTCAACCTATTTTGGGCAGCAAGGTTTTGAATTTGATTGAACATGATTTTGTTTGGTCAATAGTACACATCTTTAAGACTAATATTATAGAATTTAAGCATTTTTGTTTTATTTTTTTGCTTGGCAGGTGCAAACATTCTTGTCTACACATTTCCCATCCTTTTCATAGCAACTTTGAGTTGTATATATCTTCATATAAGAAAGAAAATTGATGGCAATAACACAGAAAGGTATCGGGTTTCAAACTTACCTTACTAATGGAAAAATGCTTGAGGGCACCAGTGATGTTCAACACCACAACTAATTAAAAGTGAGCTCCATTTTTCTATGCTGATGAACCCATATTTTATTAGTGTGTGGTGTTGGATTCAACTGGTACATCTTAGTATTTGATTCCTATTTATATTGCATGTCGAAAAACATGGAATTTTGAGTAGGAAAATGAATCAAGTTATTTTTACTATAGCATTGCGGAAAATGCATATTTGGCATCATGGATGCGACCTGTGCTCGTCAAAGGTCCTCTTGGAATTGTTTCTTGGACGGAACTATCCTTTTTAGCCATGTTCATTACTCTGCTTGTCTGGTCTTTCTCTTCTTACTTGCATGGTATGTTTGCCAATATCAACCAACAGGCAGAACAAATGAGAAGGAATGTGTAAGCAAATCTATTTCTAATCTTTCATATTTTTGTTTCCATGTGTTTTCCTCACAATAAAACCAAAAAAAAAAAAAAAAAAAAGAGACTATTTGATGCACTCGAAGTCAATGAATTTGGCAGGTGGGAAGCAAAGTTAGGAAGCTCAGCACTTATGCTAGGCCTAGTTGGGAATATTTGTCTAGCTTTTCTCTTCTTCCCCGTGACGAGAGGGTCTTCGATTTTGCAGTTCCTTGGCCTCACATCAGAGTCAAGCATCAAATACCATATTTGGCTGGGGCATATTTCCATGACCTTCTTCACTGCTCATGGTTTATGTTACATCATCTTTTGGTCCAGGACAAACCAAATATCAGAGGTAAGAATTCGAATTCTGCAAGCGAAAAATCTGCGTTATTTGGCAACTTAAAAGCACTATTCGGTAATTTCAAAGCTGTAAACTCAATTCAATTGTGGTGCGGTGCAGATGTTGAAATGGGAAAAGATTGGCGTATCAAATATGGCAGGGGAAGTGGCATTGCTCTCTGGATTAGTAATGTGGGCAACAAGCTTCCCTCGCATAAGGCGAAAGATTTTCGAGCTCTTTTTCTATACTCATCATCTCTATGTTGTCTTTGTTGTCTTCTTCGTTTTCCATGTGGGGTTCTCCTATTCTTGCATCATGCTCCCTGGCTTTTACCTATTCTTGATTGATAGGTACTTGCGATTCTTACAATCCCAACAAAGAATTGCCCCGGTTTCAGCTCGGATTCTACCCTGTCAGGTTGTTGAGTTGAACTTATCCAAATGCCCAGGTGAAGCGTAGACAAATAAATTTATGTGACCTTCTGCTAAATCAATGTCCACTTAAAGAACATTTTCATATGGCAAACACATGAATTCCTGAATAATGAAGTTGTTGTGTTTTTTCTGTTAAATTTAATTTCTAGGATTGAGTTACTCTCCAAGAAGCATCGTGTTTCTAAATGTACCTGCAATTTCCAAGCTGCAATGGCATCCTTTTACTGTTACTTCAAGCAGCAATTTTGATCCTGAGAAACTAAGTGTTGTCATCAAAAGTGAAGGAAGTTGGTCTCATAATTTGTATGATATGTTATCATCCTCTCCACATATAGATCGCCTTGCGATATCTATTGAAGGACCCTATGGACATACTTCAACGAACTTCCAAAGGTGCTCAAACGCTTAAGACTAGATTAGTTCTTTTAAGGGACAATTTCAGGTGACTTGTGGTCTTAAACATTTTAGAATCCATGTAAAATCTCCATTGCAGGCACGAAATGCTAGTGATGGTGAGCGGAGGAAGCGGCATCACTCCTTTCATTTCCGTCATTCGCGAGCTCCTCTTCAGGGCCAACAAGGCGACCGGAAAGACTCCAAGCATATTGCTTGTTTGCGCTTTTAAGACATCTCTAGATCTCACCATGCTAGACCTCATCCTCCCAGTTTCAGACACTAACTTCGATATCTCTTGCTTATTACAACTACGAATTGAAGCCTATGTCACAAGAGAGAAGCAGCCCCCAACGGATAGCTACAAATTCCCTCAAACTATATGGTTCAAACCCGACACTTTAGATGTGTCGGTTTCTGCAATACTGGGACAGAACAGTTGGCTGTGGCTTGCCATGATTGTTTCGTCTTCTTTCGTTATTTTTCTTCTGCTCATCGGCGTACTCACACGATACTACATATACCCGATTGACCATAATTCTAATATAACCTACTCTTTCTCTTCCAAATCTGCACTGAACATGTTATTCGTGTGCATCTCCATAGCCACAACTGCAACTCTGGTTTTTCTATGGAACAAGAAACGGAATGCAAACGAAATGAGGCAGATTCAGAACACGAACACAGCATCACCGATAAATACCTCGCCAAGCGCATGGTTCTACGATGCTGAGAGAGAGTTGGAAAGCCTTCCTCGCCAGTCTTTGGTTCAAGCCACCACAGTTCACTACGGTACAAGACCTGATTTGAAAAGTAAGCCATTTCTTAAACCAAAAACTATCTCCTTACAAAGGACAGTTTTTTTTCAAATTTGTTTTAAAACACAATTTATTGCAGAAATACTGTCGGAGTGCAAAAGCTCAAGCGTCGGGGTTCTTGTAAGCGGCCCGAGGAAAATGAGGCAAGAAGTGGCTGCAATATGTTCTTCTGGTTCCGCAAATAATCTACATTTCCACTCCTCAAGCTTCAGCTGGTGAACTGAGCTGTAGAGAAACTGCACTTTCTACGTTTCTTTGAAAGTTCTGTAGTCTCGTTTTACCTACGTCTTCCCTAGATAGTTATATTTCAATGGAAGAATGTACTAAGCAGATTTTTGAAACTAAGTAAATTGCAGATTTTAAAATTATTTGTAGTAAATAACAACTTACCGCGTAAATATTTTATTTACAACCAGTAAAAAAAAAAAATCACGTAAATTTTCTTTTTAAGGCTGTTAAAAAGGATTTTTTTTACGTAAAGAAAAAAATTTTACCACGTAAATTAAATTATTTTTACCAGTGTAAATGAACACATTTATACAGTAAACTGCTATTTATTTTAAAAAAAAATTTAAAATCTGTCATTTACTTTATTTAGTTTCAAAAATCTATTATTTGCTACAATTTTCGTATTTTTCAATTTGCATTTGTAATGGTTTTGGCATAATGTTAAAGTCCAGGTTTTAGGAGTCGAGTAGTCCAACGTTGCTGCAATCATTTGCCATTCATTGACAAGGAAAATGCATGTTGAAGAGAAATTGGGACGATATAAGAAACTTGTGTATTAAAAAAGGATGGCACTTTGCCTGTCATTTTTACTGTATTAACCTCAAAGAGGATATATATATATATATATATATATATATATATGCGCCAGGGGCGGAAAATTGCTAAAAGAGATTAAAAAAAACGAGGGAAAATAAATGAAAAGCCAAAACAGGCCTAACCCGGAAAAAAAAAATGCTGAGGGAACAAGATAGGTGAGAGCTTCCACAAGCAGTGATAGCCGCCAGGAAGACAAAAGGAAAATTCACATGCTTTCCTTTTTGTGGAATTAAAAACAAAATAAACAAAACAAGAGAGCTAATCTCCTATCTAACCAGAGAGAATTGACCAACGGAAGGAGAAAAACGAGGACTGACAAAGGCTAAAAGCTCCAAGAGTTTTCTCCGTCTATGCATCTTGCAAATTGCAATCTCTCAAACTTCAAGAACATAATAAAGTAATCATTTGTTTTCCTCAATTGGCCTTTCTCTTCACCAACTCGCCCAGGTAGACATTCCTTGGCCGTCTAGCAGCAACACCGTTATTATCACTATCGTTGTAGTTATTGTGAGTGTTACATGACACAAAACTGTCTTTTGCGTCGAACCGAAACCGCCGCACAACACCATCAGCGTCGTAACCCTTTGCTCGAGGAAAGATCTCATACCTGCCGTCATGTTTTCGTCTTTCCTCATCGCTACGTGGCCTTCCACCACCTCAACCCATCTCAGAAAATCTCGCAGGTCACATCGTAGGTTTGTAGTAATCATCTGAAGTAAACCTTTGAAACAAACACATGGCAAACCTTAGGCCCTGCTGGAATATTCCTGCAGGTAATCTCCTGCCCTCAAAGTGATGATCCACAGCAACCTTTTGGAATTGTTACGTTGCGGGTTGCAGCGACAGAGTCCAACGAGAGAACCGGAGCTCTTTTCGGAGTTGGAGTCACAGACGAAGCCGTTTTGCATATTAACAAAGGCCCTTGACAGCAACAGGTGCTCCCCAAGTTTGTGCTTTTTCCCACGTGCCCCTCAGTTTCCCATGTTTTACCTTTTTCGTCCCGACGTGCAAAATCTACCTCTACATATTGACGTCTGAGACACATATAAATGGTCCTGTTCACAAGCACTGAGGATAATGCCCATCCAATAAGCATTTTGAAAATTAAGAAATTCAAACATATATTTTCTTCTTTTTTCTTATTATATTAGAATTTAAATAGTCCCACTTCACCGTTATAAAGCTGATTATATAAAATATCTAGGGGTATCTATCTGTTTACATGTCAAATAAAAAAAATACAAAAACGATCCAAAGAAAGACAAAAACCACCCAATAAAGATTACTTTCTTGCTCAATCCCCAAAGTTGAGAGAATAATAATCAATGATCAATGAAGATAAAAACAAAAAAACAAACGCGCAGCTTTGAAAAATATCCGGATTGCAAGAAAACAGGTTGCCAAAAATAGAAATCATGCGGGGACAGTATAAGGCGAGCTTTCCAAGTTTTAGTAAGATTTTGCAAAAATGGCAACTTCCTTGGCGGGATTACCGGTCATCAGGCATGTTTTAATCCCTTGAGACTGTTCAAAAGGGAAACACCTAATAGTTGCCCCTGTTTCTTCTTTCACTTTCAACTCATCCGCGTCACTGTGTCAATATAATCAAATATTTCCTATTAGAATTGCAATTGAACTAGTGAATAGTAGATAACTATACAGGCTTATAAAGCTTGTATTGTAGAGAAAATAGTAACAAGTCAGTTTATATGTACCTAGCTGACCAAGGACCCCTTGCCCATTTGCCTTCGGAGATTGCCTCTTTAAGTTCATCGTATGAGGTAACATCCACAATGTTGCTGCCCAAAAAAAATAATAATAAATAAATAAACACTTCTCGTCAATGTCGTTTCAGACTTTGGCAAACACAGTGGGATGGATTCTGACGTTGGATTAGGTTACACAGTCAGAACACATAAGACCTTGCCCAGTGCCGAGTCTAAACCCCACATATAAAGCAGTTGCAAGAATTTCTTTGAGTGAAAAAACAGCGATTATGTGGGAGTGTGTAAAAACATATCCCACTGATGGGAACAATTTCGTAATGCTAGATCACAGTAGGATCACATTACAGCAAAAAAAGTATGAAAATTTAACAGAATTTAATGAAGATGTGACGATTTAGAACTATGCACATCAATAGGAACCTAGCTCATGTCGCTTTACAAGTATGCAAAGGTGGCAAATACTAGAGTACAAGAATGCACCTATCACGAAATGATGTTGCCTTCCCCAAAAGAGATAACTGGATCTCATCCAATTTGTCTTTGACATAAGCCTCCAATGTTGCAGGCTCCATCGATATTCCAAAAACCTTTCCTTGCTTCCCAGGAACATCCCTCCTAGATATGACCACACTCCGGCTTGCAACATCACGCGGACCAATTTCAATTCTTAAAGGGACTCCCTACAAGATCAAGGCCTGTTTTTGAGGTGACTGACCGTAGTACAAGTATCAATAACACATTTTCAGGGGGAAGATTAATACGTAATCATAGATATTATGATAATTAATTTTTGTTTCCTTTTGGGATCGGGGGTCCCAACAAAATGCTAAATGAAAAACAACAAGTCAAAACTTAACAATCTTGTTATTTATATTCAAGAATAAAGGACAAACCTTCATCTCCCAAAAATTGAATTTCCATCCTGGAGTTCTCTGCTCAGAGTCGTCAAGTTTAACTTTAATTCCGGCAGTTTGCAGAACCTCTTTTACAGATGATGCAGCACTACGAACTCCTGCCCTATCATCATCTGTCTTCCAAATTGGTACAATCACCACCTAAAAGTGTGCAATAAACAAACTTTTTAGGGGCAAAACAAAAACACATGCGAGCATGACCAGGTTCAAGCACACACAAATACAAATCTGCTTCCCAGAAACAACAATTAGGTGGTCATTAAATTGAATGAAAACTCATAAGATTAAGTTAATTAACATATGAAATAGGAAAAAATGATAATTCAATTTTTGGACGCCTAAAAAGTGAACAGATTGAGCATCTTAAGTAAACAAAAGAAATAAGGCATCTCAAAATCAACATAAATTTTTATTATAAGTAGGCAGCAAATTTTATTGTCTGTTTTTTTTTTTTTTTTTTTTTCCTTCTTTATGTCCATTTCCTATGGCCTCTAAACCTGTAATCACATAGTTGTGTGTGTGTGTGTGTGTGTGTGTGTGTGTGTCTGCGTGCTATCATTGGCTCTCTGATGATTCAACTACAACCACATATCCACAGAAAAGTTTTATAGCGTTACCTGGATTGGTGCAACCCTTGGAGGAAGCATTAAACCTGTGTCATCTCCATGGGTCATGATTATACCCCCAACAAAGCGAGTACTGATAGCCCATGACGTTTGCCATACATGCTGTCTTTGACCTCCTTCATCAGTGAACTGTAAAAGCACATATTTGGACAAATTTCTCCATGATTGATAAATCCCATAAACGAATAGACAAGGGGCACTGAATGAATCCAAGGGAACATTTGCATGGCAACTACCTGCGTTCCAAACGCGCGCGAGAAGTTCTGCCCAAGATTATGGCTAGTTCCAGCCTGTAGCGCCTTCCGATCACCCATCATAGCCTCTATTGTATAAGTCCTATCAGCACCAGCAAATGTCTCAACTTTTGATTTTCGACCTGCAATAACAGGTATTGCAGTTTGCTCGTAAGCAAATTTTGTATAGACGTCGATCATCTGTATAGCCTGCAAGTTCAGCAGTACCAATACATTAAAGAAATAAACATAATACTACAACAGAAGAAGCATACATACAACAAGATCCAAACCTCTTTTTCTGCCTCTTCTGGAGTGGCATGAGCAGTATGGCCCTCCTGCCAAAGAAATTCAAGAGTCCTCACAAAAGGTTTTGTGCGCATCTCCCATCTCGTGACATTTGCCCACTGACGCAAACATGGAAAGCATACAAAGAATACGGGATTCAATTGCTTAAGTCTTCGCAACTTTAAGCATTATAAATGAGAAAACAACAAATCAAACCTGGTTAATCATAAGAGGAAGATCACGGTAACTATGAATCCACTGAGTAAACATGTGATTCACTATGGTTTCACTTGTAGGTCGAACCTGCCAGAGCCTCAAGAAGTGCAAAAATCAAACCCAAATCTTAGGTCATAGTTTTATAGAACCTCAAACAGAAAAGCACATCAAATTACATCTTCAATACACTCTAAAGAAAACTTTTCGAAAATCAGAAACCAAAAATAACGGTAGTTATTCAGGAAGGCACGTACCACAAGTTTTTCTTCAAGTTCTTTTCCTCCTCCAATTGTAACAAGTGCTAGTTCCGGACTGAAACCCTCAACATGGCTAGCTTCTTTCTCTATGAACGAGTACGGTATAAACTGCATTTAAAAAAAAAAAGACACACACACAGACAACAACAACTGAATTTTGGAAACAATGCCAGGTGAAATTCTGATATTGCATAAAAACAACCACACATTTACGAACTTCTTTGGTGCAATTATCCAAATTCATGGACTTAGAAACCATTTTATTCAAGTTCAGCTCTTAGACAGTGAGAAATAACATCTAACTACAGCTTTCATGACAGAATTTTCATAATAAAAGGTCACTTACCTGAGGGAAATACATATTACTATGGCCAGTCTCCTTGAACTTCACGTTCAAATAGTCCTACGAAACAAGCAAAAAGCCTCACACAAACTTCAACGTATAATTTAGATAAAAACAAAAAAAAAAGGTGTTTCTTTTCTTCTTCAGATACCTGAATGGCTTCCCAAATGGCGTAACCGTAGGGACGAATGACCATGGTGCCTCGAACAGGACCGTAATCAGCGAGCTCGGCGGAATCAATGACGTCGAGGTACCAAGCATTGAAGTCCTGCGACCGAGGCGTGACGGCTCGGTCCTGGACGCGGCTCCTCTGGCCGCCGTCGACTCGGTTCTCGGTCTCCGCCGCCGTGCTCTGTGCCGAGGCCCTGACGGAGAACGGCGGAGGCCAAAGATGGTGGCGCCGCCGCAGAGCCGCCGGGTACCGGGCGGAGATGGAGGGAGAGAAGAAGGAGGTGAGAGAAGGCAGTCTCAGAGTGACCACCATTTTTGGGGGTTTTGGGGTTTTTGGGGCTAAGAATGCTTGGGGATGAATAAGAAGAAGATGCTGATCACGTTCCAATGCATTGTAGCTTATGGTCGTTTCGTTCGCTTCTTTCACCATTGGGCTTTTTTAACATTGAGACGCCCATGTTCTTTTTTTCAGGCCCACAAAATGAGAAATTTTGAGCGGAAAGAAAATTGTTATAAAATAATGGTAAAAATTATAATGGCAAAAAACTAAAAGAACAAGAGAGTATAAGAGAAATATGAGAAATAAAGAAATTATATATTCTTTATGGTAAGGAGGGATCATACAAACAAATACCTGCTCTATTTATAGTTTAAGAATTATAACTAGAGGTCATACAAGAAGGCATAAGTTACATAAGTTACATGCAAAATTAAGAGATGAGTAATGGAGAATAATACACAATATTAAAAGGGAAAATAATAGGATATAAATGAGTGGTTTAATATTCATGTAGGTTATGGAATACCAAGATGCGGCATCCAATGCAATTGAATTACAACAAAAATCAGGTAAATGGTTGTTTTTCTAACCACCATCGAGTTTTTATTTTTATTTTTTAGCAAAATGACCGTTTTTTCTAGTAGTCAATCAATAATTGACCAACACTATAATTTATCAATATTTTATTATTACCAAGTATGTAATTTGTTGATCGAAATTAATTAATGATTTACCAATGATTAATTTATTTAGGGGTCAAATGTTGAAAATATCGTTTATTAATCAGGCATATAAGAGTCATATATAGTTGATAACATCTAGCTTTTAATAAATAATGATTTTGCAAATAGACCAGGGTTTGCTTCATAACATTTTGTAATTCAAGGGCCAAAACGAGAAGATGTGCATGGTTTGGGGGTCAGAAAGAAAATTGATCCCACGTGTTTTTTGTTTCAGTTTCTCTAGTTTGGAATTGGTGGAGAATTTTTTACTGTAGTAAAAAAAAAAATAAATGTGATTGTTTTTAAAAACTTTTTACTGTAATAAAACTCGAATCGGTAAAATAAATGTCTGATTGTCAAGATTTATGATTTATCCAAAGAAAACATCAATATATAAATAAACTATTATTAAAAGAAAAGATTCTACGTGTTCAGAAAGAGAGAACAATAGAGAGGGCGGATATGAATTGAAGAAGATATATGGGGGCCCAAAACAAAGTGAGATTAGTGGAGGAAAAAGAAAGAAGAAAGAGAAGAAACCTACCCCAACCCACCATACAACTAGTTATCCGAATTGCATAGAGATGTTTTCCTTAAAGTTCTCTACTGTAACTGGACAAACATCGCTTTCTAAATAAATACACTGAAAGTGTTGTAATGGCATCACAAAAAATTACTGCCAAAAGAAAAAAAGAAGAGAAAAAATGCTGTTTTTTAAGGGAAAAACGACGTTAAATTTTAGCACAAGTCGTAGAGAAAATTGCAAATTCAAATTTATCATTACTTAATAGTTAAGATGTTATTCGGATCTCAGAAACAGTAATGACAAACATTAAATGGAATGTCCCTAAACGTGAGAATGTGTTCAAGGGTAAATTCATACTTAAAGTACCAAAAAAGAAAGATGGAAACCACAAGTAAAAATCACGACTTCGGATTCATCTGTAGTCGCGTCTGCATTAAGAAGAGAACAAGTTCTTAACAAAGAAATAACAAACTAAACGAATGTTTTTTACACACACAAAAGGATATAACTACAACTATTTAATATCTGGGTCTATTTCCAGCAAATAAGAATTCAAGTTTTGTAACAAAAGCATAACAATGCAGTTAAGTGGTGTCGCGCAATTAGGGTGAGTCCATCAACTTGAAATTGATGCTGTCACAATCCTTCCAGAAAGCACTGCTGTAAATTGGTGATTTCGGACTCCTACAAGTTGGAGAGTTCATCTTCATTTTCCAGAGGTCATCTTCAATTAGATGCTCGGTGATCTCTTCCGGTTCCAAAGTAGACAGAGGATTCTGAGGCTGTAACAAAGGTAAAAGAATCATGACCATTTGTCAGGTAAGAAAGAAGTACGGAAAATAACAGAAACACAGCGGAAAGACAAAGAGTATGAAATAATAAAAAGTTACCATCATCTTGCTCAACTTTACAGGAGGAACCCGTGGAGATTCGACCTGTTGTGAAGAACCTAATAGAAAAAATAAACCGATCAAAATGACACAAAATCACATGTGCAAGTTTATGATAATGTGCAATGAATTAGTATTAGTACGAGCTTTTTGTATACCGTTGGTTAGTCCAATTGAAACCAGAAACTGTTCCACGTCCATCGGCTTAGTCTTTGCTTTGATGCATTCCTGATGGTCATGCAGAAACTGTTCCTCTGCAATACAACTGGGAAAGAGATGTTCCTCTTCTACAGCGCTCAGCTTCAGGGAAAGATTGTTCTTTGAAGCCTCATGAAGATGTGCTTTCCCTGAGTTTGAAATATCGGAGAGTGCTTTTCTGCTACGAGTCTGCATTTTGTCTGAGGTTTTAGCAATGCTTTTTCTGTTGCTTTCTTCACGAGTCACTTCTTTGATGAAACCAAAATTCTTGGAGTTCTGCTTCTTTGATGCCTGAGTGGGGGCAATGTTGGTCGAGTTCGATATTTCACCAAGCGGTTTCCTTCCACCAAGCCCCACTTTCTTCTGCGATTTATTCGCATGCATCTTTCCCCCGGCAGAAGCTCCTGCAGTATTAAAAATTACCCATGTCAAATAGCTTTAACAGCAGAAGTGAATCAAGGAAACAAGTACATCCAGTAAGTAAACAAAGAACTGGAGTAATACCACTATATTGAACATTGAAGTTCTGATCTTGAAACGGGACACCAATTGCCGATGCCATTGTGCTTTTTCTGGGAAAATTCAGCTCAGTATTCTGCAAATATTGTAAATAAATATATATAAGAAACCACACAAAAAAATTAAGCACAATTCATAAACAAGCCCCATTGGCAAAAAATGAAACCATAGATACAAGATCAAATGTTAAAAAGATTCATATCTTGAATAGCGGTGATCAACTCGAATCGGTAAAATAAATGTCTGATTGTCAAGATTTATGATTTATCCAAAGAAAACATCAATATATAAATAAACTATTATTAAAAGAAAAGATTCTACGTGTTCAGAAAGAGAGAACAATAGAGAGGGCGGATATGAATTGAAGAAGATATATGGGGGCCCAAAACAAAGTGAGATTAGTGGAGGAAAAAGAAAGAAGAAAGAGAAGAAACCTACCCCAACCCACCATACAACTAGTTATCCGAATTGCATAGAGATGTTTTCCTTAAAGTTCTCTACTGTAACTGGACAAACATCGCTTTCTAAATAAATACACTGAAAGTGTTGTAATGGCATCACAAAAAATTACTGCCAAAAGAAAAAAAGAAGAGAAAAAATGCTGTTTTTTAAGGGAAAAACGACGTTAAATTTTAGCACAAGTCGTAGAGAAAATTGCAAATTCAAATTTATCATTACTTAATAGTTAAGATGTTATTCGGATCTCAGAAACAGTAATGACAAACATTAAATGGAATGTCCCTAAACGTGAGAATGTGTTCAAGGGTAAATTCATACTTAAAGTACCAAAAAAGAAAGATGGAAACCACAAGTAAAAATCACGACTTCGGATTCATCTGTAGTCGCGTCTGCATTAAGAAGAGAACAAGTTCTTAACAAAGAAATAACAAACTAAACGAATGTTTTTTACACACACAAAAGGATATAACTACAACTATTTAATATCTGGGTCTATTTCCAGCAAATAAGAATTCAAGTTTTGTAACAAAAGCATAACAATGCAGTTAAGTGGTGTCGCGCAATTAGGGTGAGTCCATCAACTTGAAATTGATGCTGTCACAATCCTTCCAGAAAGCACTGCTGTAAATTGGTGATTTCGGACTCCTACAAGTTGGAGAGTTCATCTTCATTTTCCAGAGGTCATCTTCAATTAGATGCTCGGTGATCTCTTCCGGTTCCAAAGTAGACAGAGGATTCTGAGGCTGTAACAAAGGTAAAAGAATCATGACCATTTGTCAGGTAAGAAAGAAGTACGGAAAATAACAGAAACACAGCGGAAAGACAAAGAGTATGAAATAATAAAAAGTTACCATCATCTTGCTCAACTTTACAGGAGGAACCCGTGGAGATTCGACCTGTTGTGAAGAACCTAATAGAAAAAATAAACCGATCAAAATGACACAAAATCACATGTGCAAGTTTATGATAATGTGCAATGAATTAGTATTAGTACGAGCTTTTTGTATACCGTTGGTTAGTCCAATTGAAACCAGAAACTGTTCCACGTCCATCGGCTTAGTCTTTGCTTTGATGCATTCCTGATGGTCATGCAGAAACTGTTCCTCTGCAATACAACTGGGAAAGAGATGTTCCTCTTCTACAGCGCTCAGCTTCAGGGAAAGATTGTTCTTTGAAGCCTCATGAAGATGTGCTTTCCCTGAGTTTGAAATATCGGAGAGTGCTTTTCTGCTACGAGTCTGCACTTTGTCTGAGGTTTTAGCAATGCTTTTTCTGTTGCTTTCTTCACGAGTCACTTCTTTGATGAAACCAAAATTCTTGGAGTTCTGCTTCTTTGATGCCTGAGTGGGGGCAATGTTGGTCGAGTTCGATATTTCACCAAGCGGTTTCCTTCCACCAAGCCCCCCTTTCTTCTGTGATTTATTCGTATGCATCTTTCCCCCGGCAGAAGCTCCTGCAGTATTAAAAATTACCCATGTCAAATAGCTTTAACAGCAGAAGTGAATCAAGGAAACAAGTACATCCAGTAAGTAAACAAAGAACTGGAGTAATACCACTATATTGAACATTGAAGTTCTGATCTTGAAACGGGACACCAATTGCCGATGCCATTGTGCTTTTTCTGGGAAAATTCAGCTCAGTATTCTGCAAATATTGTAAATAAATATATATAAGAAACCACACAAAAAAATTAAGCACAATTCATAAACAAGCCCCATTGGCAAAAAATGAAACCATAGATACAAGATCAAATGTTAAAAAGATTCATATCTTGAATAGCGGTGATCAATACCAAACCAAATCTATGTTTATTACTTTATTTCAACTTAGATAGAAATGTTGGAAGATTCGTATCTTGAATGGCGGCGGTAAAATACCAACCCAAATTCAAGTTTATTGGCAAATAAACCAAGTATGCAGAAGTTAGCATTTTTAGAAAATACTAAAACAAACGAAAACTTTCTACTGCGCGCAATTGTTAAAAAGATTCATATCTTGAATAGCGGTGGTCAAATACCAAACCAACTCTATGTTTATTACTTTATTTTCGACTTAGATAGAAATGTTGGAAGATTCGTATCTTGAATGGCGGTGGTAAAATACCAACCCAAATTCAAGTTTATTGGCAAATAAACCAAGTATGCAGAAGTTAGCAATTTTAGAAAATACTAGAACAAAACGAAAACTTTCTACTACGCACCATTGATCCTCCTCCAACATAGATTTTCAAACATTGTTACTGAACTGGGTGGGGAAATTTTAAGTCGAAATCTGAAACACCAAAAAGCATAGCAAACCCTAAACTTTCATGAGAATCTGAGAGACAAATATTAATTTTCCAAGTAGCCACGGAAAGTAACGATAGGTGCATCAAGAACCCTATATTTAATTTCGAAACACAAATAAAAGGGAAAGTTTCACGAACGAAACCCTAACTTGAGTCATATGATGATTTTCTTCTCGATTTCAGAAAAATGGAAAACCAAAAAAACAAACAGATAGAAAAGTCACAATACAACATTCCATATCTCAAATCTCTCACATTTTCTCGCAAACCAAACGGCCAAGTAGTTCGAACAAAATCAATTTTTACGGCAAAATTAACAAAAGGAAAAAAAAAATAAGAAGAAGAAGAAAAGAAAAGCCAAAGCAGTTTTCAGAAAATGTGAGAGAACTTACAGAATCGATTTTGAGGAGGAAAATCCTTAGTGATTACGACTTTCTTGCGTTTTCTTGGAAGATGATTTTTGTTCTCGCCTTCTATCTCGTGTGATTTCTCTCTGAAAGTATTTTACTGGTTAGTTTTTCGATTTGGGTCTTCTTTATAAAGCGCGACCACGCTCCAACGGTAACATTATGCGTTTTCACGGAAATACCCATCATTTTAACACATAATTACTAAAATGGCAAAACCGTCTTCAATCGTCCGGTTTGGGCGCGTGATCTCGAGTTGTAAATCAATTTGGGCCCTTCTCTGGCCCCTTCTATGGGCCCAAGATGGATCATGGAGCCTTGTCCGCATTTTGGGACGGAGTTTTTTTTTGTTTTTTTTTTTCTTTTTAAGAGATGGGAAATAGCCTTCTAAATAATAAAAAGGGGGACTGGAGTAATACCACTATATTGAACATTGAAGTTCTGATCTTGAAACGGGACACCAATTGCCGATGCCATTGTGCTTTTTCTGGGAAAATTCAGCTCAGTATTCTGCAAATATTGTAAATAAATATATATAAGAAACCACACAAAAAAATTAAGCACAATTCATAAACAAGCCCCATTGGCAAAAAATGAAACCATAGATACAAGATCAAATGTTAAAAAGATTCATATCTTGAATAGCGGTGATCAATACCAAACCAAATCTATGTTTATTACTTTATTTCAACTTAGATAGAAATGTTGGAAGATTCGTATCTTGAATGGCGGCGGTAAAATACCAACCCAAATTCAAGTTTATTGGCAAATAAACCAAGTATGCAGAAGTTAGCAATTTTAGAAAATACTAGAACAAAACGAAAACTTTCTACTACGCACCATTGATCCTCCTCCAACATAGATTTTCAAACATTGTTACTGAACTGGGTGGGGAAATTTTAAGTCGAAATCTGAAACACCAAAAAGCATAGCAAACCCTAAACTTTCATGAGAATCTGAGAGACAAATATTAATTTTCCAAGTAGCCACGGAAAGTAACGATTTGTGCATCAAGAACCCTATATTTAATTTCGAAACACAAATAAAAGGGAAAGTTTCACGAACGAAACCTAACTTGAGTCATACGATGATTTTCTTCTCGATTTCAGAAAAATGGAAAACCAAAAAAACAAACAGATAGAAAAGTCACAATACAACATTCCATATCTCAAATCTCTCACATTTTCTCGCAAACCAAACGGCCAAGTAGTTCGAACAAAATCAATTTTTACGGCAAAATTAACAAAAGGAAAAAAAAAAAAAAAGAAGAAGAAGAAGAAAAGAAAAACCAAAGCAGTTTTCAGAAAATGTGAGAGAACTTACAGAATCGATTTTGAGGAGGAAAATCCTTAGTGATTACGACTTTCTTGCGTTTTCTTGGAAGATGATTTTTGTTCTCGCCTTCTATCTCGTGTGATTTCTCTCTGAAAGTATTTTACTGGTTAGTTTTTCGATTTGGGTCTTCTTTATAAAGCGCGACCACGCTCCAACGGTAACATTATGCGTTTTCACGGAAATACCCATCATTTTAACACATAATTACTAAAATGGCAAAACCGTCTTCAATCGTCCGGTTTGGGCGCGTGATCTCGAGTTGTAAATCAATTTGGGCCCTTCTCTGGCCCCTTCTATGGGCCCAAGATGGATCATGGAGCCTTGTCCGCATTTTGGGACGGAGTTTTTTTTTGTTTTTTTTTT
>NW_010365164.1:0-450 GCF_000414095.1 Morus notabilis
GAGTTTACGGTTCACGATTCACGGTTAAGGATTCAGGGTTCAGGCTTCAGGCTTCAGGGTTCAGGGCTCAGGGCTCGGGGCTCGGGGTTCGGGGTTTGGTGTTCGGTGTTCGGTGTTTGGTGTTCGGGGTTCGGGGTTCGGGGTTCGGGGTTTGGGGTTCGGGGGTCATGGTTCACGGTTCAGGGTTCAAGGTTCAGGGTTCAGGGTTCAGGGCTCAGGGCCAGGGCTCCGGGCTAAGGGCTCAGGGTTCAGGGTTCACGATTCATGGTTCAGGGTTCACGGTTTAGGGTTCAGGGTTCAGGGTTCAGGGTTCGGGGTTCAGGGTTTGGGGTTCAGGGTTTGGGGTTTGGGGTTTAGGGTTAAGGGTTTCGGGTTCACGGTTCAGGGTTCAGGGTTCAGGTCTCAGGGTTCAGGGCTTAGGGTTCAGGGTTTAGGGTTTGGGGTTTGGGG
>NW_010365164.1:1511-6093 GCF_000414095.1 Morus notabilis
GGTGTAGGGTTTAGGGTTTAGGGTTTAGCGTTTGGGGTTTGGGGTTTGGAGTTTGGAGTTTGGGGTTTAGGGTTTATGGTTTAGGGTTCAAGGCTCGGGGCTCACGGCTCATGGCTCAGGGCTCAGGTCTCGGGGCTCAGGGTTTAGGGTTTAGTGTTCAGGGTTCAGGGTTCAGGGTTCAGGGTTTAGGGTTTGGGGTTTGCGGTTTGCGGTTTTGGGTTACGGTTCACGGTTCAGGGTTCAGGGCTCAGGGCTCAAGGCTCAAGGCTCGAGGCTCGGTGTTCGGGGTTCGTTGTTTGGGGTTCGATGTTCGGGGTTCGGGGTTCTGGAAACGGGGTTTAGGGTTCGGGGTTTAGGGATTGGGATTTAGGGATTAGGGTTTAGGGTTTGTGGTTTCGGCTTTAGGGTTTAAGGTCTAGGGTTTATGGTCTAGGGTTAGGGACTGGGGTTTAGGTTATGGGGTTTAGAGTCTGGGGTTTGGGGTTTGGGGTTTGGGGTTTAGGGTTCAGGGTTCACGGATCAGGGTTCAGGGCTCAGGGCTCAGGGTTCAGGGCTCTCAGCCCAGGGTTCAAGGTTCAGGGTTCAGGGTTCAGGGGGCTTAGGGCCAGGGCTCAGGGCTAAGGGCTCAGGGTTCAGGGTTCACGGTTCACGGTTCAGCATTCACTTTTCAAGGTTCAGGGCTCAGGGTTCAGGCCTTAGGGCTCAGGCCTTCGGGTTAAGGGTTTAAGGTTGAGGGTTTACGGATTAGGGTTTGGGGTTTGGGGTTTGAAGTTCAGATGTCAGGGTTACGGGTTCGGCGTTCGGGGTTCGGTTGTCAGGGTTCAGGGTTCGGGATTCATGGTTCACGGTTCAGGGTTCACGGTTCAGGGTTCAGGGTTCAGGATTCAGGGTTTAGGGTTTGGGGTTGGGGGTTTGCGGTTTGGGGTTTACGGTTTACAGTTCAGGGTTCAGGGTTCGGGGTTCAGGGGTTGGGGTTTGGGTTTTGGGGTTTGGGGTTAAGGGTTTGGGGTTCACGGTTCAGGGTTCAGGGTTCAGGATTCAGGGTTTAGGGTTTGGGGTTGGGGGTTTGCGGTTTGGGGTTTACGGTTTACAGTTCAGGGTTCAGGGTTCGGGGTTCAGGGGTTGGGGTTTGGGTTTTGGGGTTTGGGGTTAAGGGTTTGGGGTTCACGGTTCAGGGTTCAGGGTTCAGGATTCAGGGTTTAGGGTTTGGGGTTGGGGGTTTGCGGTTTGGGGTTTACGGTTTACAGTTCAGGGTTCAGGGTTCGGGGTTCAGGGGTTGGGGTTTGGGTTTTGGGGTTTGGGGTTAAGGGTTTGGGGTTCACGGTTCAGGGTTCAGGGTTCAGGATTCAGGGTTTAGGGTTTGGGGTTGGGGGTTTGCGGTTTGGGGTTTACGGTTTACAGTTCAGGGTTCAGGGTTCGGGGTTCAGGGGTTGGGGTTTGGGTTTTGGGGTTTGGGGTTAAGGGTTTGGGGTTCACGGTTCAGGGTTCAGGGTTCAGGATTCAGGGTTTAGGGTTTGGGGTTGGGGGTTTGCGGTTTGGGGTTTACGGTTTACAGTTCAGGGTTCAGGGTTCGGGGTTCAGGGGTTGGGGTTTGGGTTTTGGGGTTTGGGGTTAAGGGTTTGGGGTTCACGGTTCAGGGTTCAGGGTTCAGGATTCAGGGTTTAGGGTTTGGGGTTGGGGGTTTGCGGTTTGGGGTTTACGGTTTACAGTTCAGGGTTCAGGGTTCGGGGTTCAGGGGTTGGGGTTTGGGTTTTGGGGTTTGGGGTTAAGGGTTTGGGGTTCACGGTTCAGGGTTCAGGGTTCAGGATTCAGGGTTTAGGGTTTGGGGTTGGGGGTTTGCGGTTTGGGGTTTACGGTTTACAGTTCAGGGTTCAGGGTTCGGGGTTCAGGGGTTGGGGTTTGGGTTTTGGGGTTTGGGGTTAAGGGTTTGGGGTTCACGGTTCAGGGTTCAGGGTTCAGGATTCAGGGTTTAGGGTTTGGGGTTGGGGGTTTGCGGTTTGGGGTTTACGGTTTACAGTTCAGGGTTCAGGGTTCGGGGTTCAGGGGTTGGGGTTTGGGTTTTGGGGTTTGGGGTTAAGGGTTTGGGGTTCACGGTTCAGGGTTCAGGGTTCAGGATTCAGGGTTTAGGGTTTGGGGTTGGGGGTTTGCGGTTTGGGGTTTACGGTTTACAGTTCAGGGTTCAGGGTTCGGGGTTCAGGGGTTGGGGTTTGGGTTTTGGGGTTTGGGGTTAAGGGTTTGGGGTTCACGGTTCAGGGTTCAGGGTTCAGGATTCAGGGTTTAGGGTTTGGGGTTGGGGGTTTGCGGTTTGGGGTTTACGGTTTACAGTTCAGGGTTCAGGGTTCGGGGTTCAGGGGTTGGGGTTTGGGTTTTGGGGTTTGGGGTTAAGGGTTTGGGGTTCACGGTTCAGGGTTCAGGGTTCAGGATTCAGGGTTTAGGGTTTGGGGTTGGGGGTTTGCGGTTTGGGGTTTACGGTTTACAGTTCAGGGTTCAGGGTTCGGGGTTCAGGGGTTGGGGTTTGGGTTTTGGGGTTTGGGGTTAAGGGTTTGGGGTTCACGGTTCAGGGTTCAGGGTTCAGGATTCAGGGTTTAGGGTTTGGGGTTGGGGGTTTGCGGTTTGGGGTTTACGGTTTACAGTTCAGGGTTCAGGGTTCGGGGTTCAGGGGTTGGGGTTTGGGTTTTGGGGTTTGGGGTTAAGGGTTTGGGGTTCACGGTTCAGGGTTCAGGGTTCAGGATTCAGGGTTTAGGGTTTGGGGTTGGGGGTTTGCGGTTTGGGGTTTACGGTTTACAGTTCAGGGTTCAGGGTTCGGGGTTCAGGGGTTGGGGTTTGGGTTTTGGGGTTTGGGGTTAAGGGTTTGGGGTTCACGGTTCAGGGTTCAGGGTTCAGGATTCAGGGTTTAGGGTTTGGGGTTGGGGGTTTGCGGTTTGGGGTTTACGGTTTACAGTTCAGGGTTCAGGGTTCGGGGTTCAGGGGTTGGGGTTTGGGTTTTGGGGTTTGGGGTTAAGGGTTTGGGGTTCACGGTTCAGGGTTCAGGGTTCAGGATTCAGGGTTTAGGGTTTGGGGTTGGGGGTTTGCGGTTTGGGGTTTACGGTTTACAGTTCAGGGTTCAGGGTTCGGGGTTCAGGGGTTGGGGTTTGGGTTTTGGGGTTTGGGGTTAAGGGTTTGGGGTTCACGGTTCAGGGTTCAGGGTTCAGGATTCAGGGTTTAGGGTTTGGGGTTGGGGGTTTGCGGTTTGGGGTTTACGGTTTACAGTTCAGGGTTCAGGGTTCGGGGTTCAGGGGTTGGGGTTTGGGTTTTGGGGTTTGGGGTTAAGGGTTTGGGGTTCACGGTTCAGGGTTCAGGGTTCAGGATTCAGGGTTTAGGGTTTGGGGTTGGGGGTTTGCGGTTTGGGGTTTACGGTTTACAGTTCAGGGTTCAGGGTTCGGGGTTCAGGGGTTGGGGTTTGGGTTTTGGGGTTTGGGGTTAAGGGTTTGGGGTTCACGGTTCAGGGTTCAGGGTTCAGGATTCAGGGTTTAGGGTTTGGGGTTGGGGGTTTGCGGTTTGGGGTTTACGGTTTACAGTTCAGGGTTCAGGGTTCGGGGTTCAGGGGTTGGGGTTTGGGTTTTGGGGTTTGGGGTTAAGGGTTTGGGGTTCACGGTTCAGGGTTCAGGGTTCAGGATTCAGGGTTTAGGGTTTGGGGTTGGGGGTTTGCGGTTTGGGGTTTACGGTTTACAGTTCAGGGTTCAGGGTTCGGGGTTCAGGGGTTGGGGTTTGGGTTTTGGGGTTTGGGGTTAAGGGTTTGGGGTTCACGGTTCAGGGTTCAGGGTTCAGGATTCAGGGTTTAGGGTTTGGGGTTGGGGGTTTGCGGTTTGGGGTTTACGGTTTACAGTTCAGGGTTCAGGGTTCGGGGTTCAGGGGTTGGGGTTTGGGTTTTGGGGTTTGGGGTTAAGGGTTTGGGGTTCACGGTTCAGGGTTCAGGGTTCAGGATTCAGGGTTTAGGGTTTGGGGTTGGGGGTTTGCGGTTTGGGGTTTACGGTTTACAGTTCAGGGTTCAGGGTTCGGGGTTCAGGGTTTGGGGTTTGGGTTTTGGGGTTTGGGGTTAAGGGTTTGGGGTTCACGGTTCAGGGTTCAGGGTTTAGGTCTCAGGGGTCAGGGCTTAGGGTTCAGGGTTTAGGGTTTGGGGTTTGGGGGTCAACGTTCAGGGTTCAAGGTTCGGCGTTCGGGGTTTCGTTGTCGGGGTTCAGGGTTCGGCGTTTGGGGTTCATGGTTCACAGTTCAGGGTTCAGGGTTCATGGTTCACAGTTCAGGGGAGGGTCATGGTTCCGGGCACAGGGTTCTGGGTTTAGGGTTCAGCGTTCTGGGTTCAGGCTTGGGGGTTTAAAGGGTTTAGGGTTTGGGGTTTGGGGTTCGGGGTTCGCGGTTCAGGGTTCAGGGCTCACGGTTCGAGGTTCAGGGTTCCGGGTTTTGGGTTTAGGGTTTGGGGTTTGGGGATTGGGGTTTGGGGTTTGGGGTTTAGGGTTTACGGTTTAGGGTTTTGGGGTTAGGGATTTGGGTTTGGGGTTCAGGGTTTAGGGTTTCGGGTTTCGGGTCTAGGGTTTAGCGAGTA
>NW_010365164.1:6138-10622 GCF_000414095.1 Morus notabilis
CTCGGGGTTTGGGTTCAGGGTTCAGGGTTCGGGGTTCGGGGTTCACGGTTGACGGTTCAGGGTTCAGGGATCAAGGATCAGGCTTCAGGCTTCAGGGTCCAGGGTTCAGGGTTCAGGGTTCGGCGTTCGGGGTTCAGAGTCCATGGTTCACGGTTAACGGTTCACGGTTCGGGGTTCACGGTTCACGGTTCATTGTTCAGGGTTCAGGGTTCAAGGTTCAGGGTTCAGGGTTTAGGGTTCGGGGTTGAGGGTTCGGGGTTCGGGGTTTGGGATTTAGGGTTCGGGGTTCACAGTTTAGGGTTCTGGGTTTGGGGCTTGGGGTTTATGGTTTAGGGTTTACGGTTGGGGGGAGGGTTCTGGGTTTGGGGCTTGGGGTTTAGGGTTTAGGGTTTGCGGTTGGGGGTTTAGGGTTTAGGGTTTAGGGTTTGTGGTTTGGGGTTTCGGGTTTAGGGTTTCGGGTTTTGGGTCTAGGGTTTAGCGAGTAGTATCTAGGGTGTAGGATTTAGGGTCAAGGTTTAGGGTGTAGGGTTTAGGGTTTAGGGTTTAGGGTTTAGCGTTTAGGGTTTGGAGTTTGGAGTTTGGGGTTTAGGGTTTATGGTTTAGGGTTCAAGGCTCGGGGCTCAGGGCTCATGGCTCAGGCCTCAGGTCTCGGGGCTCAGGGTTCAGGGTTTAGGGTTCAGGGTTCAGGGTTCAGGGTCTAGGGTTTGGGGTTTGGGGTTTGCGGTTTGGGGTTTACGGTTCACAGGGTTCAGGGTTCAGGGCTCAGGGCTCAGGGCTCAAGGCTCGGGGCTCGGTGTTCGGGGTTCGTTGTTTGTGGTTCGGTGTTCGGGGTTCGGGGTTCTGGAAACGGGGTTTGGGGTTCGGGGTTTAGGGATTGGGATTTAGGGTTTAGGGTTTAGGGTTTCGAGTTTGGGGTTTAGGGTTTAGGGTTTATGGTTTCGGCTCTAGGGTTTAAGGTCTAGGGTTTATGGTCTAGGGTTAGGGACTGGGGTTTAGGTTATGGGGTTTAGCGTCTGGGGTTTGGGGTTTGGGCTTTGGGATTTAGGGTTCAGGGTTCACGGATCAGGGTTCAGGGCTCAGGGCTCAGGGTTCAGGGCTCTCGGCCCAGGGTTCAGGGTTCAGGGCTTAGGGCCAGGGCTCAGGGCTAAGGGCTCAGGGTTCAGGGTTCACGGTTCACGGTTCAACATTCACTTTTCAAGGTTCAGGGCTCAGGGTTCAGGCCTTAGGGCTCAGGCCTTCGGGTTAAGGGTTTAGGGTTGAGGGTTTACGGATTAGGGTTTGGGGTTCGAAGTTTAGATATCAGGGTTACGGGTTCGGCGTTCGGGGTTCAGTTGTCGGGGTTCAGGGTTCGGGATTCCTGGTTCACGGTTCAGGGTTCAAGGTTCGTGCTTCAGGGTTCAGGGTTTAGGGTTCAGGGTTCACGGTTCACGGTTCAAGGCACAAGGTTTAGGGTTTAGGCTTCTGGGTTTAAGGTTCAGCGTTCTGGGTTCTGGGTTGGGGGTTTAAGGGGTTTAGGGTTTTGGGTTCGGGGTTTGGGGTTTGGGGTTTTGGGTTCTGGGTTCGGGGTTCGAGGTTCAGGGTTCAGGGTTCGGGGTTCGAGGTTCGGGGTTTAGTGTTTTGGGTTTAGGGTTTAGGGTTTAGGGTTTGGGGTTTGGGGTTTGGGGTTTGGGGTTTGGGGTTTACAGTTTACGATTTAGGGTTTAAGGGTTAGGGTTTTGGGTTTAGGGTTTAGGGTTCAAGGTTCAGGGTTCAGGGTTTGGGGTTTGGGGTTAGGGTTTAGGGTTTAGGGTTTAGGGTTTAGGGTTTAGGGTTTAGGCTTTAGGGTTTGGGGTTTGGGGTTTGGGGTTTAGGGTTTAGGGTTTAGGGTTAAGGGTTTAGGGTTCAAGGTTCAGGGTTCAGGGTTCAGGGTTCATGGTTCCGCGTTCACGGTTCAGGGTTCAGGGCCCAGGACTAAGGGCCCAGGGTTCAAGGCTAAGGGCTCAGCGTTCAGGTTTCAAGGTTCAAGGTTCATGGTTCAGGGTTCAGGGTTCAGTGTTCAGGGTTCAGGGTTCAGGGTTTGGGGTTCAAAGTTTGACGTTCGGGGTTCAGAGTTCATGGTTCACGATTCGAGGTTCACGGTTCCCGATTTGGGGTTCCTGGTTCAGGGTTCAGGGTTCAGGGTTCAGGGCTCAGGGTTCAGGGTTCAGGGTTTGGGGTTCAAAGTTTGACGTTCGGGGTTCAGAGTTCATGGTTCACGATTCGAGGTTCACGGTTCCCGATTTGGGGTTCCTGGTTCAGGGTTCAGGGTTCAGGGTTCAGGGCTCAGGGTTCAGGGTTCAGGGTTTGGGGTTCAAAGTTTGACGTTCGGGGTTCAGAGTTCATGGTTCACGATTCGAGGTTCACGGTTCCCGATTTGGGGTTCCTGGTTCAGGGTTCAGGGTTCAGGGTTCAGGGCTCAGGGTTCAGGGTTCAGGGTTTGGGGTTCAAAGTTTGACGTTCGGGGTTCAGAGTTCATGGTTCACGATTCGAGGTTCACGGTTCCCGATTTGGGGTTCCTGGTTCAGGGTTCAGGGTTCAGGGTTCAGGGCTCAGGGTTCAGGGTTCAGGGTTTGGGGTTCAAAGTTTGACGTTCGGGGTTCAGAGTTCATGGTTCACGATTCGAGGTTCACGGTTCCCGATTTGGGGTTCCTGGTTCAGGGTTCAGGGTTCAGGGTTCAGGGCTCAGGGTTCAGGGTTCAGGGTTTGGGGTTCAAAGTTTGACGTTCGGGGTTCAGAGTTCATGGTTCACGATTCGAGGTTCACGGTTCCCGATTTGGGGTTCCTGGTTCAGGGTTCAGGGTTCAGGGTTCAGGGCTCAGGGTTCAGGGTTCAGGGTTTGGGGTTCAAAGTTTGACGTTCGGGGTTCAGAGTTCATGGTTCACGATTCGAGGTTCACGGTTCCCGATTTGGGGTTCCTGGTTCAGGGTTCAGGGTTCAGGGTTCAGGGCTCAGGGTTCAGGGTTCAGGGTTTGGGGTTCAAAGTTTGACGTTCGGGGTTCAGAGTTCATGGTTCACGATTCGAGGTTCACGGTTCCCGATTTGGGGTTCCTGGTTCAGGGTTCAGGGTTCAGGGTTCAGGGCTCAGGGTTCAGGGTTCAGGGTTTGGGGTTCAAAGTTTGACGTTCGGGGTTCAGAGTTCATGGTTCACGATTCGAGGTTCACGGTTCCCGATTTGGGGTTCCTGGTTCAGGGTTCAGGGTTCAGGGTTCAGGGCTCAGGGCTCAGCGCTCAGGGCTCAGGGCTTAGGGCTCGGGGCTCAGGGCTCTGGGTTCGGTTATCAGGGTTCGGTGTTCGGGGTTAGAGGTCTGGGTTTGGGATTCAGGGTTCGGGGTTCAGGGTTCGGGGTTCGGGGTTCGGGGTTGAGGGTTTGGGGATTGGGTTTGGGGTTCAGGGTTAAGGGTTCAGGGGTCAGGGCTCGGGGCTCGGGGTTCAGGGTGTGGGGTTCGGGGTTTGAGGTTCAGGGTTCGGGGTTCAGGGTTCCAAGTTCATGGTTTACGGTTAGGGGTTCAGGGTTTAGGTTCTGGGCTCAGGGCTCAGGGTTTAGTGCTAAGAGCTCAGGGTTCAGGGTTCAGGGTTTAGGGTTGAAGGTTTACGGTTTAGGGTTTGGGGTTTGGGGTTTTGGGTTCAGGGTTCAGGGTTTGTGGTTCGGTGTTCGGCGTTCAGGGTTCAGGGTTCACGGTTCACAGTTCATGGTTCACGATTCACGGTTCAGGGTTTAGGGTTCAGGGTTCAGGGCTCAGGGTTTAGGGTTCAGGGTTCTGGGTTCAGGGTTTGGGGTTTAGGGGGTTTATGTAGTTTAACGTTTAGGGTTCAGGGTTCGGGGTTCAGGGTTCGGGGTTCAGGGTTTAGGGTTTAGGGTTTAGGGTTTGGGGTTTGGGGATTGGGGTTTCGGGTTTAGGGTTTTTGGTTTAGGGTTTAAGGTTTAGAGTTTAGGGTTTGGGGTTTAGGGTTTAGGGTTTGGGGTTTGGAGTTTTGTGTTTGGGGTTTAGGGTTTGGGGTTTGGGGTTTAGGGTTTGGGGTTTAGGGTTTAGGGTTCAGGGTTCAGGGCTTAGTGTTGTGGTTCAGGGTTCAGGGCTCGGGGTTCGGGCCTCGGGGTTCAGGGCTCGGGGTTCGGTGTTCGGGGTTCGGGGTTTGGGGTTCTGGGTTCTGGGTTCACGGTTCGGGGTTCGGGGTTCACGGTTCACGGTTCAAGGTTCAAGGTTCAGCGTTTCGGGTTCAGGGTTCAGGGTTCAGGGTTCACGGTTCACGGTTCAGTGTTCAGGGCTTAGGGCTCAGGGCTCAGGGCTCAGGGCTCAGCGTTCAGGGTTCAGGGTTCAAGGTTCAGGGTTCAGGGTTCAGGGTTCAGGGTTCAGGGTTTAGGGTTCAGGGTTTGGGGTTCGGGGTTCGGCGTTCGGGGTTCAGGGTTCATGGTTCACTGTTTGGGGTTCACGGTTGACGGTTCAGGGTTCAGGGGTTAGGGTTCAGGG
>NW_010365164.1:11334-12063 GCF_000414095.1 Morus notabilis
GGGTTTGGGGTTTCGGCTTTAGGGTTTAGGGTCTAGGGTTTATGGTCTAGGGTTTAGGGTCTGGGGTTTAGGTTATGGGGTTTAGGGACTGGGGTTTAGGGTTCGAGGTTTAGGGTTGGGATTTGGGGTTTGGGGTTTGGGGTTTGGGGTTCAGGGTTCAGGGTTCAGGGCTCAGGCCTCAAGGCTTAGGGCTCAGGGTCAAGGGCTCTAGCCTCAGGGTTCAGGGTTCGGGGTTCAGGGTTAAGGGTTCAGGTTTTAGGGTTTAGGGTCTGGGGTTTAGGGTTTGGGGTTTGGGGTTTGGGGTTTAGGGTTTGGGGTTTACAGTTCACGGTTCAGGGTTCTGGGTTCAGGGTTAAGGGCGCAGGGCTCAGGGCTCGGGGCTCGGGGCTCAGGGTTCAGGGTTTAGTGTTCGGTGTTCGGTGTTCAGTGTTCAGTGTTCGGGGTTCAGGGTTCGGTATTCAGGATTCAGGATTCGGGGTTTGGGGCACGGTTCACGGTTCATGGTTCAGGGTGCAGGGTTCGGGGGTCAGGGCTCATGTCTCAGGGTTTGGGGTTTGGGGTGGGGTTCACGGTTCAGGGTTCAGGGTTCTGGGTTCCGGGTTCAGGGTTCTGGGTTTAGGGTTTGGGGTTTGGGGTTTATGTTTCATGGTTCAGGGTTCAGGGTTCAGGGTTCAGAGTTCAGGGCTCAGGGCTTAGGGCTCAGGGCTCAGGGCTCGGGGCTCGGGGCTC
>NW_010365164.1:12193-12445 GCF_000414095.1 Morus notabilis
GTTTGGGGTTTGGGGTTTGGGGTTTGTGGTCGGGGTTTGGGGTTTATGGTATGGGGTTAGGGTCTGGGGTTTAGGGTCTTGGTTTAGAGTGTGGGGCTTAGGGTCTGGGTTTCAGTTTTGGGGTTTGGGGTTTTGGGTTTGGGGTTCAGGGTTCAGGGTTCAGGGTTCAGGGCTCGGGGCTCGGGGTTCTGGGTTTGGGGTTTGAGGTGTGGGGTTCAGGGTTCAGGGTTTAGGTTCTGGGCTCAGGGTTCA
>NW_010365165.1:0-20478 GCF_000414095.1 Morus notabilis
GGTCTCTCTTTCTCGGTATTACTATATCATTCAACATTTTTTTTTGCTCTGTGTTTCTCTATTAGTTTGACCTATTTTGGATTTGTGGTATTTCTGTTTTAAGTATTTCAATCAAAATTTATTTCTTTATATAACATCTTTACCTTTTTTATCTTTTAATTTGTTTTATTATTTGATTTTGAATTATTCAGTTTGCTCTTTTTATCTCTTTTTTCCTCACTTCCATGTGTGAAGGCTTTTGAGTCTTTACATTGTATACTTTTATCATCAATTTTTTTTATTATTTTTTCGTTTGTTATTGTTTAGGCTGCTTCGATTTTTTTGGAACAAATGAAATTCTAGACTTTATTGCTTATTCAATGCCTTGATTCTGTGCACTTCTTTTATTTTACTTGGGCAGAAATGATAGGGTTTATTGTTTCTTTGAGGTTGCTGTTTTTTGTATATTCACCAGGCCGTTTTTGGACAATCTTACATTTACTCCAGTCATTTATTTTGTCTTACATACATATAATAATTAGTGTGGTGGATATAATATCTTAATAATTTGTGTCTTTATGTAGTTCCCATAAGTGTTTTTTATTCTGGAAAAAACATTGATCTAGGTAGCCAAAAAATTTCCATAAAAATATAGGATAATCCATTTGTTACACATTACTGAGAATTCTGAATGTCTGAGCCACATATGCTATATAAAAATATTATTATATTTATCCCTTATTCATATTTTTACTGTTTTTCTTTTTTCCTTTTTTTGTTTATTCATTTATTTATTTATTTATCTATATTTTTTAGATTTTTTTAACTTATCTTTTTTTCTTTCAGTTAAATTTATATAACCAAATTTTATTACAAGAGACTTTTAATTTATTTATTCATCTATGAAGGAGGAAACTGAAGACACACATATAGAGACATGAATCATATTGTGTTTGTTCATGAAGTTAATATATGTCTCTTTATCTTATTAATTTGTTTTGTACATAGTTATACATAACGTTGTAAATTTTAGATTTTTACCGTTGCAAATGTATGATGACCATGAACATTTTTATATTATTTTATTCCCAGTAAATTATAATTGCAGATATATAATTTAATAAATTTGTTATTACAAAATTATTTGCCTAACTATTTACTATGAATTTTAATATATTGTAGTTAACTAGACATAGGTGATTTAGACAAACATAATTTTTTACTTCTTACCGTTGAAATAATTGCATATTCTAATTACAATATGGATAAGAAAAAAAGAAACAGAAAAGCAAAAGCTCAAATACATTGTAAAAAAACTTCTTACTACAATATTATATAGATGTATGTATATATAAACTAATTCTTTACTATAAAAACTTCTAACTTTTTATATATTTTAACAATATTTTCTGTTGCAACGCGCGGGTGAATGACGTTATAAATATATTAAAGGAAATCCAGATTATCACTATTCACCTACACACACTTTACTATTCATTGTACAGTGCACTTTTTTTCCCGGTTTGCCCTTGCTCTTTCTTCTCTTCTTTGTTTTGTGCGACAGTGTTAGTGTCTTTTTCGTGCCAGGTGTTGTGATTGTTTGTTTTTGCCCCTGCTTCCTGATGACTTTATTTCCTCTTAGGCTTAACTTTTCGGTCATTTGGCCTATGATGAAGCCCTCCACTTCATCTCTCTTTGATGGGTTTTGGTTTGGCCGCCTCTTTTATTTTTTCCTTTGTGAAAAGTTCGGCCTCCATTTTTTGCTTCTTCATTCCTCTCATTTCTTGCTTCATCTTCATTATATGGATGTTTCTTGCCTTTGCTCATTTTTCGCTGTGTTGATTTGGGATTTTGTTTCGGATTTCTGTGGGGTTTTCGCGGAGTATATATTGTGTGTTATATGTTATTTTTTTTGTTTTACTTCTTTAACTGTCGGCACTCTTTCTTTTTTCCTTCATTGTCTTCTGTTGCACTTTTGTTGTTTTGATTTAGGATTTTGTATGGCCTCCTTTGTTCTTGCCGGTGTAAACATTTAGGGTTCTATGGGTTTTTTTTTTTTTTAAAAAAAGAGGGATTCATCGGAATTTCTTTAATTCCTTAAAATTTATGGCTATTTCTTATGTTGAGTTTTTTTCCCTTTTATTGATGATAATCCACTTTTGTTCGAGTGTTGTCTTTTGTCTAGCAGCTTATTCGTTTGGTTAGAAAGGGATTTACATGTGCATGATTGGATCTTCCCCGTGGCTGATTTTCATAGGTAAATCTCGCATTTTTTCCTTCCTTATATGCATTTTTATATTTACTGACTTTGTTCTTGGATTCTGCCTAAATCAGTTTCCTCTGCATTTAATTACTTGCTGATCTCTAATACCTATGCTGTTGATTTGTACTTCTATGTTGATGTGTGTCCCGTTTTTGTTCCAGAAGCATTAAATGAATTAGAGATTTTTTTTCCTTTTATTGTCAGAAGTTTTTAGAAAATTTGCTAAAAATAAAAAAAAAAATTCCTGTATTTTTTTGCTCTTTTTTAAACTTTTTTTACTCTCTATACTGATTATTGCTTAGGATTTTTTTACCGACTTTGTCCCTGGATTCTGCTTAAATCAGTTTCGTCTGCATTTAATTACTTGCTAATCTGTAGTGAAAATCTATAGTGATGATCTATAATACCTATGCCATTGATTTGTACTTCTACGTTAATGGTTTGTCCCGTTTTTGTTCCAGAAGTATTAAATGAATTGGAGATTCTTTTTCCTTTTATTGTCTGGAGTTTCTAGAAAATTTGTCAAAAATTAAAAAAAAAATCCCTATATTTTTTTGCTCTTTTTTTTTTTTTTTTTAAACTCTATACTGATTATTATTGCTTGGGATTTTTTTACCCCTTTTCTTTCCTGCTTTTAGTCCTACACTTCCTTTATCATTTGTTTTAATTGAACTTTTTTTTTGCACTCTTTTTCCACTGACTTCCAACTGTTACATGTGCTATTATCATTGGTTATCTTCCTCTTTATATATATAGAAGATCCTGCTGATATATATTAATTCGTTGAATAAATTGTGTCATCAGTTTTGTTTTACATCTGACATCTTCCCTCATCCACTCCATCATCGATAATTTATTATTGTGCTTTACCTTGCCTCTTAATTGGTCCATTATTTTATCTGTCTCTTTCACTCCCGTTTGGTTAGCTGACATTTCCTATTTAAAGCCGGTGTTGCAATATTTTAGGTAATATTAATGACTTTTGTCTATATGTTTTTAATGTCTGTTGTTGATGATGAAGATATTAATTTGTCATATTGTTATTGGTTTGTATTGCATCTTATATTGCTGACAACAGTTCATTTCTTTTCATTGTCAACGAATTTTAGTCATGTATAATTGTCTTTCTTCATGTTGTTTATCTATTTTATAGTAGCATATATATCTCTCTTTTTACTTAACATAGTTCATCCTTGGTTTCAATCTATGCTAATGATTGTTGTAGTCCATTTTTGTCAATTTGTTGCCATGTAATTTATTCAAAAATTGCTCTAAATGTATTTCTACTTATGTAGATTCTGATTTCAGACTCTGATTTTGTTTGTAGTTTTTTGTTTTACAAGTATTTGAATATCTTTTTTTCCCTTTTTTTTTACTTGCTCTAACATTTTTGCCTTTTTGGTTCCCTGGTTCCATCTTCGTCCACTTACTGCTCAGTCTTTTAAACTATGTCTCTTTCACCTATGTTTGGTTCGCCCATATTTCATGTTTAAGGCAATTTTCATAGCGTTGCAGGTATTGTTGAAAACTTTTGCCCATATGCTCTCAATTGATATTGAGTGTATTGGTTACTTTTGATGCTACTACTTCCTATTGTATGTTATAGTGCTTAAAAAAAATCACTTTTTGTTGCCGTGACTATCAGTCTTTATGTTTTATTATTGTATAGTGATGGCATATTGATTTCTTAGTCATTTTTTCTATAGTCACACATATATGTGTACCTATTTTTCTTTAGCATATTTTATCTTTCCTTCCCTTTGGGGCGTGGCAATGATGATTACATTTGGTTTGGGGCTCTCAGTTCTATCTAATCTGTCCAAAAATTGATGTGAATGAACCTCCTTATTTGGATCTTGATTTTGCCTATCCTTTTGGACTAAAACACTTTAAATATCTTCTCTTCTTTTCTTTGGCATGTGGTAGTGATGATCATAATCAGTTTTGGACTCTTGAATTTGAATTAATCTATCCAAATTTTGCTATGAATAAACTCTTCCTATTTGAATTTTGATTTTTTGTATATTTTTTACTAAAACAATTTAAACGCCTTCCCTTTGTTCTTTTGCTCTTCTTTCGTTTAAGGCTATGACATTTGAGATGCCTATTCAGTTGAATTCACATTTTCTATCTTTTTCTTCACTGGGTTTTTTCATTCTATTTCTTTCATGATTTCATGAATTTTGATTTTCAACACACAAACAACATCATTGTTACTCTTTCATTTCTTAATTTTTAGCTTTTAATATTTATGTTTTTAAGTATTTGATTCAAAATTTATTCCTCCATATAATGTCTTCTTATCCTATCTCTTTGCTCTTTTAAGTCCTCTATTTGGAACATATCATTTTCCTTTTTCTCCCCCCTTTGCCTGTACCATTTATTTCCCTATTTTCTTTTGCTTTGCTTTACAAATGCTTTTGGGTTTTTCCCTTGGCCTACGATTTCCCTATCTGTTTTTGTTCTATATGCTTTCGTTTTTCCCATTGTTTTTAGCCTCAGCCTTCCAAATGACCTTGACCCGAATGGAATCTGCGTATTAATTGGCTATTTGATGCTTTGACTGTACTTGCTTCTTCTATTTTACTTGGACAAAAGGTAGACCAATTATGCACTGTTGACACATGCGCCATTTATTATCCATTGTGTGGCCAGTTTCTGTCCAGCCTCATTGTCCTTTTAATGCTGCTGTTTTTCTCCTCTTTTAATTCACCGGGTAGTTTTTGGACAGATTTATACTTTATTTCGACCATTTATTTTGTCACGCATATGTCATAATCTGCATGGCAAATATAGCATCTGACTAATTTTTGTGCTTTTATGCAGTTGCCACTGATAGGCAGCCATAAAATGGGCATAAAAATACAAGTCAGTTGATTTACTATGCAGTTGTTGACAAGTTAATATATTGAGCCACAATTAGTATGTAAAAGCATTATTAGATTCATAATTTATCAACTTCCTCCCATTGAATCTTTCTTATTACTTATTATTTCGCTTATATCTCACAATTAGTTTGTGTTTGGGCCTTCCTCTTTATGAAATTGACATAATCAGCTTTTATCGTGAGAAATTTCTTGTCTACTTGTTTATAAATGGACCAGATAGTTGAAGACATGCGAATACATGCATAAATTGGTTGCTTTATCTATTGTTTATTTATAGGTTTAATTCATGTACTACTTCTACCTTATTGATTTGCTATGTACATAATGATATTTAATATTGTAAATTATGAATTTATCTTATTGTAAATATGTAGTTATTGTAAATATTTTTCTATTACTTACAATAAATTATAGGTACAAATATCGAATTTTGTACATCCCTTGCCATAGAATTATTGATGTAATTATTTGTTGTTCGTTTTAATATGCTCTAAATATATGTTCCAATTATGACAAAATGCCATTTATGTCCAGCTAATTTAAGTTGCTTTATTTATGACAAAAATTATGAACTTCTACAACACAAAATTATCTCTCAATTTGCCCGCGTACACTGCTAGTTAATTCTACGATAAATTTGTTGATCAATTATAGAAATTTGTTGCAAATGTTTGAAGAATGCTACGTGAGTTTAAGGTGGTGGTAAGATGCTTATTAAGTTGAAAAGAAAGTTTTATAGAATTGCAATCTGCCTAGCTATGTTATATGGTAGTGAATGTTGGGCCATTAAAAGACAACATATATGTAAGATGAGTGTGGCAGAAATGCATATGTTAAGATGTATGAGTTGCCATACGAGAATGGATTGCATAAGGAATGAAGTTATTCGTAATAAAGTAGGTGTAGCACCAATAGAAGATAAGGTGCGCGAAAGCTGCTTGAGGTGGTATGAGCATGTCCAACGTAGACCGTTAGAAGCACCAGTTCATGCTTGGGAGGACATTCTTATACCTAATACTAGGAGAGGGAGGAGTAGACCAAGAATTCTATGGACCGAAGTAATTAGAAAAGACATTCTAGATCTAGGCCTAAGAAAAGTCTAATTTCGAACATAGTTGCGTAAAAAAGTGAAATTCATATAGCCGATCCCAATTAAGTTGGAATTAAAACTTGTTGTTGTTGTTGTTTGCCATGTGTAAACTAGTTGATGTAGCTAGAAATAAGCCCTTAATTACTTACCTAAATTAAATATGTGGCTAGACTAGTTCAAGGAGCTTATAAGCAAGTTCGGTTTCCATTCTTATTCGATCTACTTTTGTTGTAATTGTTTATCCTCTATTCATTTTATACCATGTTTAGTAGCTTGTATTGTATTGTATAAGGTGTATTGTATATGTTGTATTGTTATAATACAACACAATGTTTACTGTCATGATGTACTGTATGAAGGGTCAAGGGTCAAATTGTAAACTTTTAAAAATTTCAAGGTTAAAATGCAATGTTTTTAAAAATTTAGGACCAAGATGTAAATTTTCAAAAATTTTGGAGTCACATTTTGATTTTAAAGAAACTTTGAGGTCAAAATGTAATTTCTAAAAAATTTGTGATCAAACTATGATTTTTAAAAAATTGATGGGTCAACATGCACTTTTTAGAACATAAAAATTTTCGTTGTACTCCCTCAATTTTCAAATAGTGATAAGTTCTAGTATGACCCTTTGTCAGTCTGACTCCAACCCCTAAGTCGTACTCAATTAAGGATCCGTTATAAAATAATACAATGCAATAATAAGCTGTATTCATTGACAATTCATATTAATTTACACAGTACAATGATCACACTAAATATTATAATGTGTTATTATAAAATACGATACTTTAATAGTCAAACAAACATGTTCTTAGTCAAATAGTAAAAACAAAATTTATATCACCACATCAAGTGATGACTTTTGCTTAACAGCATGTCATGTTGGACTCATAGAATTGTGATCCATAAATTGAAAACATTATTTTTGTATTACAAATCATAACAAAGAATGAACAATCAATATAAATTCCGACAAATTTCATCCAAAAAAAAAAAAAAAAAAAACCTCCGCGTTACAAGTGGTTCACTCGAAACCAAACAGAACAAAACAAACCAAAAACAAATAACATTAAAAAGATATATAAAAAAAAAAAGCAAGCATGCAAGCTTTAGAAAAACAAAGAAAAGAATTTCAATTCTCCTTTCTTAAGAAGAAATTAAAAAATATATATATATATCCTTTGGAAGAACCTGCAGCGTCAAATTTTTGTTTTAATCTCTGAAAATTAATTAAACTGTCTTGGGAATTAGAGCATAAGAAGAAAACACAGATAATACGGCTGTACAAACTGTTGCAAGCAAAAGGAGGCTGGCTGATGCATACGACTTGGCGTAGAAATCGTCTCCCAAAAAAATATTTAACTTATTGAACAACATCTGCATATCGTTGGTAACTCCAAATCCTGAAGCCGCACCTGTGGCTAATACGTACGACATAATCTGCCCAATTCAAACATATATACTTAGGTTATAAATAATTGGGAATATATATATATATATATGTATCCCGTCAATTAAGACATTAATTCAGCAGATGAGGCTCATTATTTGTGAGTAGTGATGAATTTCTAATTCTGTGGGGTTAAGGAATCGACTATTGTACCTTATATTAAATGAAATGGTGGTACTCTATTAAATAATTGACGGTATTTTACATTGGTCTAAAATCATAATTCATTGGTTTTAGACGTGCTAATGAGTTTAAGCACTGATAAACTATAGTCTTAACATAGTTACTTCATAATGCACAATCATAATCTGTACATTTTACTTAGCTATATATATATACCTTGTCACCGTAGAAGTCAAATAAAAGGTTGCCTTCGCTTTTGGCAATGACATTGTAGATTGTGAATGCAAGTTGCAAGAGGACAAATGCAGTGCCAATGACGATTGAAGAAAGCATGTATCTGCGCGGTTAGATAAGATTAACCATTCAATATAAGTACTCTCTTAATATAGTTGCAAACCTTAAGAACTAAGAAAAATATGGAGTTTTCATTAGAAATTACTAGAAATATTAGAAAACAGTATAGTGTGTATATATATATATATATATATATTTTTTTTTTTCGGTTCGAAAAGCATGCAGATCACAACTAAACGACACCTCGTCATGCTATATATTTGACTTGTTGCGGAAAAAGAGAAACCATGTTGCAAACGAAATTTCGCTCCATCTTTATTGTTTGCTGTTGTACAAGGTGAAATAAATACATATCGTTTTAGCTCTTCATCAGGTTGCCCTTATCTTTTCCAAACGACATGTAGATTATCGATTAATATTTTGCTGCCTTTTAAGTTTGAAAACGACACATACTTTGTCATCTAAAACGTTCCTGTCTCGCTTGTATTTGAAAGTCTTCTTCGTTTGTGTTGTAAAAAGAAAACTAAGAATTTATCCAAAAAAAAAAACAGAGGACGAAGAAGAAGAGGCAAGTTCTGAAATATTCATGGTGTTTCTATTAAAGACATAAACGAAGTGCAGGATGTCGTATGTGGTTTTTAGCATAAAAACGAGAAGTTTTCAAAACATTAACTCCAGCAACAATGGTTTGCAAATTTATTTTTCATTTTCGTAAATAATTGAAATAAATAACATACATGTAAGAAATAAGAAGTCTTAAAGAGGGACGAGAAAAAAGAAGAATTCAAAATCATGATTCAGAATCATTTTCGGTTTACGTGTATTTTTTATAAGAGAAAATACTGTAGCGAACCACGAACCCTGATTTAAATTAAGGTATAAATCCACTAACCAAACGCACCATTAGAAATTAGATATGTACATACACACACAACATTCACAAACATTATAATATACCTGTTTCTGGCTAATTTATAAGCGTACTTAACAGAAAAGCTAATAAAAAAACTCATTATATTTCAGTACTCTTTTACCATTACGTACCACCTAAATTCATAAAAGAAAAGGTTAACTTTGCATTAGTAATGTTTCATTGAGCTAGCACATACCGGTAAGCAATAACATCCTGAAATCTGAAATCCTGTTCAGCAAAAACATCGGTTCCTTTTGCTGTGGTTGTATTGGTACAAATAAGAATGAGGGATATAAGTAGGAGAACAAAAACGAAGACTCTCAGTACAAGATTCACAATACATGAGGCTGCTAATTTTGCCATCTTCTTCGGACAAATTATGTTCCACACACCAAGTTACTACTAAAAATCCTCTATTTAACAACAGTATTAAACTCTCGTTAAATTTTTAACGACAATTGCGCAACTTGCGTTTTTGATATCTGAAATCTGATAATTGTTAGCCTTTTATAACGTACTACAAAGTACGTAGCAGCAAATTATTCCATGCATACCGAGTCAATGAGCCGAAGGGTTGAAGCACCACTATATAATTAATTAATTATAATCCTAGAGCTAGAAGAAGATTTTACTTTCTTTTAAAAAAAGGAAAATGATCGGACATTCTATAACGTGGGCATCACGATCTTCTACTCGTTGAATTTTCTTGCCATATATCTGCCCTAATCATTGCTTCTTTACTCGATTTAGAAGTTTAACTTCTTTTTGTTATAGGGGAATTAAACTATACGTTTTTCTCTTAATTAATTAGCTTTTGTATTGACCACTAACTCTATGGTTTTGCAATGACTCTGGCAGCAATGTATGTGTATATATGTGTGTGTGTGCGCGTGTATATAACCAGCAAGTGGACACGTCTCAGAATTTCTGCCATATTTGAATTCTATTTTTAATGTCTAATTATTTTATAAATACTGATATACGATATTTAAATACTCGTACTTAGCACAATTGGAATTTATCATTATTTTCTTAATTTTTTATAATATATATTATCAACTTGCATTCTAATTTTAGCTAATTTGGTGTTTTTAGTTTTCATTTGAATTCTTCCATACACTGACCTTGTGAAGTCAACGCCATATGCAAAGAGGTCTAAGCGAGGGTGTATCTCTGTGTAATTTGTCTTTTGGAAGGTCGATAAGAACACGAGCAGCTGCCTCAATGTGTATGTCTATGGCCCCATTTGGAATGACTTAAAATAAGCAGCTTTCTGTTTATTTAGCCTAAGAACTAGTTTTTGACGTGTTTGGATAGAGACACTAAATGGCTTTTAATTTTTATAAGCTCTTTTAAAACAAGACACTTTCATGGTGCTTATTGAAAAAGAAATTACAAAATCTTTTGTATTTATATTTTTTTACCTTTTTATTTTTGAATAATAAAGTAAAAATTACCTCCATATATACTTGTATTACATTATATTTTATAGCAATGAGAGCTTTTAATTTATTTAACTAAACAGATTCAAAAGTCCTTCTAACATTAAAAAACTTTTTTCCACATGCTATTTAAACAGTAATTACAAAGTCTTCACTCATACTTCTCTTTCTGTTACTGCTTAAAAGTAAACGCAAATAATCTTATTCTAATATATTGACCTATATAGTTTTGTTTCTTTTCTTGTCAAGAGAGAGGGATGTCATCTCTACATTTTTTTTTTTTTTGATAAATTGAGGAGAATAGATAACTAGTATCTAGATTCACCAAGACATCATAATTAGATTGGCATGGCTCTTAAAATCTATCTTCCATCAAGTCTCTATCACTCCAATATTATTAATAAGAAAGCAAAAAAATTACAAAAGATGAAAGAAACATCCTGAAAATAAAAAAAAAAAACAGAAAATAACCTAACAAAAAGGCCAAAACAAGAACAAAATATTAGTTAGAAACTCATTTCACAGGATAAAGCCAAAACTTACACTTGAAAGAAAGCTACAAATATACCTCGTTAAAAACCTTTTAGCCAAAACCCAATGGGAAAAAGAGTACATATTTACTCGTAGAGTCGACTGTGAACGAAATCTATAATTCAGAAGACCTTCCATATCCTTGCTAACAATTGCCTTGTAGAAATTAGGAACAGTAGAAAGTTGCTTGTGAAGAAACTCCAAAAAAAAAAAAACCAACTTATCAACCACATAATTGCCCTCTCGAAAAATATGCGAAGCCCATAAAGAAATAGAATTCAAAAAAGAAATCGACCGAATCCAACGAAACTTGAATCTCCAAAGAACCTCAACGCTTTTTTAAATCAAGAGATTCACCACATATGTCGAGTGACATAAACCATAAGACATTTCAAATGAATCTTTTAGTATATTCAATGGCTCCCATAAGATCTCTACATAATTATCATAAAAGAAAAAGATTTTTCAAAAATTAATTCTTTCATTGGATTAATGCAAAGAAGATTGTGTTTAAATAAAGAAGATCAACCATACACGATTACTGATCTAAAGGAGAAACTACAGACACATATGGAATCCACAAGGAGAATGGAATTCCTATATTTACAACATTCAGTTTCAATTTGAAGCTGACATGATAGAGTTTGCGCTTCTGGACCAAGAACTTTGAACCCAGAAATTTCACAGGTCAAACCTTGGATTCAGGAATATTTTAATCTGTATAAACAGAAGACATGGGTCAAATTCCATGGCCTTAGGATAGAATACAGGGATCTGAAATTCTTATTGGAGTCCCGCTCAAAATTGGTACCTTAGGACGACAGTTGATGGAGAGTATGGACATTTGGCCCGAATTCTAATGTTGATTTTGTTGGTTTCGCAAACCAAAAACACGAAAAATTGCAGTACGGTAAACAATTGGATCTTAGGATTTATCTGAGGAGCTCCTCCATTCATTGTACAGCTGTGGATTAATGCAAAAAGCAACCTAATTCTTGCCGTCATTGCAAAGCACTTGGTTATTTGGTCGTTAATTGTCACTAAACGAATAAGGAAACCGTTGAAGATGTTTCAAAAAAAAAAAAAAAAAAAAAAAAAAAAAAAAAAAAAAAAAAAGAAAAACAAAAAAAAGGAAAAAAAAAAAAAAAAAAAAAAACAACAACAACAAAAGGCAAGCTAGCTAAATGTGCAAAGGTAAAACTAGGGTTGACAATCCGGGTAGCGACACGAGAACACGACTCGAAATCCGCATGAAATTAACGGGTTTAGATTTATCATAAATAGGTCCGGGTCAAAATCAGGTCAAACTCGTGAAACACGATTAAATAACGTGTCATTTTCAGGTTGACCCGCCAACTCGCAATTGACCCGCCATAATACGTTTATTAAACGTGTCATATTTGGGTAACATGAATACACAACCCGTTTATTACCCATTTTATAAACAGGTTCAAAAATAAGTTTAGAAATAGATAACGACCCATTTATCACCTATTTTATAAACATGTTCAAAAATAGGTTCAAAAATAGGTTAACACGACTCATTTATCATCCATTTTATAAACGGCTTGACAGATAATCAACGGGTTGACACGACACGTTTATGACCTGTTTAATAAACGGGTTATTCGTGTCGTGTCGTGTCAACCCGCCAATATACAGGTCGTGTTCGGGTTTTATATTTCGACACGATTAATAAACGAGTCGTATTTGTGTCAGGCCTATTCGTGTCAACTAAGTGGGTCAACACGACACGAACACGTCAACCCAAATTACCACCCCTAGGTAAAACAACATATATTTTCTTATTAAGACCACGTCCCTCGTACTTAAAGGAAAAAAAAAAAAAAGAATGGCCATTTACGGATTTTAATCACACACACATAACTAATTACTTGCTACTTGATATCACATGATTTTGTTCTAATGTAGAGGTAGCTTTCCATAAGAACATTTATTATAATTGTTACATTAGATGTTACGTCTGGTGTTCTAGATGATATTGGAATATTATTTGGAACACAGTTTAATTAATTAATATATTGGTTAATTATGTTCAGTTGCTCGTGCAGAAAGTAAAAGAATACACAATATGATATCGCAGTTTGGTGCGCACACTTACATCTGCGGGGCCACACCCAAACAGTAAACAATTTCACTATGTTCCATAAATTACAGACACTAGACGGACTTATTCACTCAAGGACTCCCTCCTAGACGCGTGCACCACACGCCTTCTATTCACCTGGTGAACTCCCTTCGACCGGCAAAGCTTCCTCCCGAAAGCAACAAATCCCTCTCCCGAAGGACGATCTCAATAACGCACTAGTCTTTTCTAAAAATATTCTATTAAACCCATGTCGATTATGAGCTGTGATGAAGCCTTTAAATAAAGCTTCTTAGATTTCACAAGAATCTACTCCTCAAAATATCTTCGAGCTATCTTATCAAAGCTCCTGCATGTTATCTCCACGTTGAGCATATTCACTACAAGAAAAAGGGGTTTTGCAATGACAAAAAGTCATCGTAAAAACCCGCATGCCGCCCAAATAAGGTTTTTTACGACGACATGTCGTCACAAATTTGTCGGCGCAAATAATTTGTCGCAAAAGGTTTTTTGCAACGACATAGTGTCCTCGCAAATGTATTTGCGACGACAATCGTCGCTAATACGTCATTACAAATTTCTCATGATATGATCCATTTTTTGCGACGACATTTCAAATTGTCATCGCAAATAATCTTATTTTTTTGCGACGACAAGTCTAAAAAAGTCGTCGCAAAAAACTGAAATTAATTTTTTTATAATTTTTAAAAAATGGCAATTAATTAATTTTGAATTAAACATTATTATGTTACATACTGAATAGAGTTTATTAAGATACATGAAAAGTGAAATATAAATTAATATTAGAAACAGTAAATCTAAATAAATTTATAAAATATATTATGAATACTACATGAAGTGCATATATAATGTTCAAAAAAATATAAAAGTCTAAATAAAGTGAAAAATAAAAAAGTACATATAACAGAACTAATCGTCTAAGTTTGAAGCATCGTCAGCATCTGAATCATCATCAGGACCGTCATCATCTGAAGGAGGCAGAGGAGCGTCTAGGTCAACTGGTTCTGGACGATCAATCGTAGGTAATTGGATGTTGGGCTGCAATTTAGCCATCAACTCTAACACCTTCACCTGATATGGCCAAGGACGGCTGATATGGCCACTTGAAGTTTCATAATTTTTGGCGACCTCAATAAAAGCAAATAACTCATTCCAATATTGATCCGACAATCGGTTCCTCAAATAAATTCAACTTTTGTCAATCGTCATTTCAACTATACACAACAACAGACATAACAATTTATTAATGTGTTTAATTAATTTTAATTTTACTCTTTATTAACACAATTAAATTTTTCTCATTAAAGTTTGTTAATGAACCTATTAAAATTCTCGTTTTCTAACTAAATTTCGGCAACATGACGGCTTATTTTTCTTATGATCCAAAAATCTAAACGTGCAGAAAAATAACTTTAAAAGATTTCGACACACCATAGCTGCAAGATGTGCCACCCAGAATAAGAATCACAAACATATACTAAATTTCAACAATATAAGAAAATCATAGTTCAAATATCAAAATCATAATCCCGAATTCATACAACCAAAAATTACAACAATTTTAAACTAAAAGTACAATAAATATAAAAAACTTACAAAGTTCAAACCCACTAAACAGGGACTGAAAATAGTGGGATTACGTCGGAGGAACCGGGCAAACGGCGACAAAGGTGAAAAATCAAACGCCTACATCAAATTGAAACATCGAACATAATTTAACGTGACCGAAATTAACATTTTATTAACATCTAGAGTAACATATTTAAATACACAAAAAAATTTCATTTCTCGGCATTAAATCTAATTATGTTAACAAATAATGTAAATTAATAAATTAACCACTAGTTCAAAAATAATTCTAAATTAATGTCATAAACTAACATTTACATAGCCTCATAATAAATGTTTAGAAACTTCATTTAGACATTTTTACAAACACTTTACAAACAACTCAACAAAACACATAAAAATAATAAAAAAGTTACCGGAGTGTGTAAAACATACCGGTAAATGTCGAACGGTGAGGCGGCGACAGGCGATTCGGCGGGACGGCGGAGGAATCCGGCCGGCCGCGGCGGCGGCGAGCAAGGGAAGAGAGAGAGAGAGAGAGGGGAAGAGAGGGAGAGAAGGGAAGAGAGAGAGAGAAGAGGAGAGAGGAGTAGCGGGGGCGGGGCGGTGGGAGCGGCCGGAGAGGGGAAGAAGAGATAAGGGAAGAGAGAGAGAGAGAGAGAAGGGAAGAGAGAGAGAAGAGGGCCGGTGGCGACGGGCGGTGGCGGCGGCAAGGGGAAAAAGAGGCAGAGAGAGAGAGAGACTTAGCAGGAGAGAGATTGAAAATCTTCTTAAATCTGTATTTTGAATTTTTAAAAGATTGCCAACTAATAAGGAGAAAGAGAGAGAGAAAGGGAATTGGAACTCACCTGGAATAGTGGTACCTTAATATATATAGTACCTATTTCATTGTTGAATCACCATAAGTTACGTCCTGGAGAGTCTTTGGGTGTCAAATCCCATGCAAAGTCTTGTCAAATAATTAGTCCCTTCGCTTAAATCTCAGATTCGTTGCCGAGTCGACCTCAAAACCCCTAAATAGTCTCCTAATTTTGCATTAAATCTCTATTATGGTTAAAACATTTCAAAATTGACCATGATCTCTATATTATTGATCTGATAAAATTAGGCCTTCCATTAGTTAACCATTAAAACAAAGACTAAAAACAACACATGAATCATGTGCAGTGAACAGTTAGATTATCGAAGTGCGTTATAAATACACTTGTTGCCATATTAGACATTAATTGTAACATAAAAGTTTAGTTCAACCCCACTTCGATGGCTGAGACGTTTTCAGAAATCATTTATTAGATGAATCCTTTCCTTTTCTTTTAATGGAATGAAAATTTTAAATTCTTCAACAAGTTAGTATATGTAATTTTTGGTAGACAAAAGAATACTAAACTGTTTGATGCATTTTTAAAATATTAGTATATATACGTAGATGTGTTTATTTGTCCATCTTTGACTACACTTGGTAAATCCTAACTGAACTAATATTTGAACGACAACTTCAAAGCGAAGAAGATTGACTAAACTTGTAGGTTGTCCCTTCGACGTAGATCTATAAAATGAAAAGAATGATTTTAAACGGAAAACATTATAATATTATTTCCAACTAGTTTTGGTATCAATCCAATTATTGCAAGCTAGGGATCACTGTATACGATAAGATTTTGTCCCGAATGAAATCGATCGCATATGCCCACCCATTAAGCCAGCATGAACGACACGAACGGCTGTCTGTAGATTTGGCAGGGACAAAGATATAGAATTATAGACATTATGATCATGTACAAATTGGGTTAAGTTTTTTATTTTTTTATTTTTCTATTGTTAATTTAATGAAATAAATGTAGATCTGGGTGGGGCTAAAAATGGTTATCCTTAATTTTTGTGGGGGCTAATTAAGTTTATATAGATTTGAGGGGGGATAAAATAGTTTTTGTCTCGATTTTTGTTGGGGCTAATGTGTTTATTTACAATAAAACATCTTAGCTTTTAAAAGGACAAAAATGTCAGTGGGGCACTTACGTTTATATAGGAAGTATGACACTGACGTGTGTACCCATATTACTAGCCAGACATACATGTTTAATGAGATAAAAAAAAGAAACATAAAAAATAAAAACTCTAGATTTTTCACTTTCTGAAATTCCAAGTACAGGTTAATTATCAACATCCGTCTAAATTTCAGTTATTTGTAGGAAAAGAAATCTCTATGGTAGCAAATAACACAGATAAAAGTTCTTAGTTATTTAAATATATTTTAATGATAAGATTATTTGATTGATGAAAGTGTTGCTTGTCATTTGTATTTTACAAGAGTTTGTTTATTCTGGATGGGAAAGAAAGGGTAAAATGGTTAATTTCTAGATCATTAAGTTTTATTTTAAGTATATATTAGAGAAAAAAAAAAGAAAAAGAAAAATCGTGGGAAAAAGATCAATGTGCACCACTCATTTTGTAATGTGTCTTATCCAATTCCAGCTTTAGTGCAGCACCCTTCTATTCGTACGTTTGATTTATCAATTTACAGGCAACCAAACTAGAGTTATTTCGGATTGATCTAAAAAACATAATAATAAATCTTTTACCAGTACGACAATAAATTAGTTGTACAATAAATTAGTATTGTACAACTCGTATGTTTTTTATATAACGTGGAGAATTTTCTCTAAAAAAAAATGATAATGAAGAAGAAACTAGTTATTTGAAATGTATGCAATAAATTCGGATTATTTGTATGAAAGTTTACTAGACTTCATGTCCTTTCGGGGGGGTGGTGAAAAATAAACAAAGAAGTGATTTTGGGGGGGTAAAATTAGTGGAAATAGTATGGCGCTTGAAGGGTGAGAATTAATTAGAGGACAACATGTACTCTTCAGACGTTTACCCTAAAGTATATATATCAAAAGTAAATCGCTGTAAACTTTATACCTTTTATCATAGTATTTTTGTAATATATAGAAACAATAAATACATGTTTATATCAGTTCTTATTGACATATATATTAAGCATAAACTCCAAATATTGGATATACGCACACACATATAATATGCATACAAAATAATTATGATCTGTTTTTTTTTTTTTTTTTTTTTTTTTTTTTTTTTTTTTTTTTTATCTGTGTAGTATTTATAAGTTGATTCACGTAGGAGAAATCCCAGTTTAATCTAGACAAGCAAATGATGAACTTGGCCTACCACTTATTCCGAAACCTTCTCTCATAAAAATTTTGAGTTTTTGTTCAAACTTTTTGTTTAAATCTATAAAACCAAACCGACTCTAGATTAACTAGGTAGCTAGCTAGCTGTTCAAGGTCGAACAGACAACGAAACTAAGAGATAGTGAGAAGAAAGGTACTGGTCACTTGACAAAGCATGGCATGGAATCCACTCACCGGTACTAAAATATCATCCAATATTATCTCCTACTCTCTCATCTGCCGAACCATGTTCTACTCACATCTGAATAGAAACAAAAAACAAAAAACAAAAACAAAAACAAAAACAAAAAAGAAAGCTAAATATATTAAAAAAAAGTATGAAAAAAATAGAGCGCGCGATACATATCCGAACTGATCAACATATTGGATTGGAAGAGAGATCGGAAAGATCATATATATAAGAAGAAAGTACCTCTATAATTCCCTTTTGGCCACTTGAGAGTGTGCAGTTGTGAAGCCTCCAATTTACTCGATTAAATAGACAGAATTATGGGGTTTGACAGGAGAAAAAAAAAAAGGAAAAAAAAATTGAAAGTTAAAAAGGAAAAAAATATGGAGAAGAAGAAAGAGAAGCTTGAGGAGGGTGAAGCGTGGGAGTAACTAATAAAAGATTTTATTATGTTTCACTTTCATCTGCTACTTTCGGCACGTGAGGATGTTTGACTCACCGATATGATATCCTTTTTAGGGTTAATGGTCATGTGCCTTAAGAAAAGGAATAGTTACTCTAACAACCATCCCCTTCTCGCTTTTCATATTTTTATTTTATTTCATTTTTTTTAAATATTGATTGATATATGTATATGTTTGTTTTCCTCGTAGAGTTAATTTAATTTCACTGTTAAAGATATTCTTTCAATAGTACATGTTTATAAACTTTAATTGAAGTCATATAATCAAAATGAAAAACTATTCAAAATTAACATAATCTAATACAGAACTTACAGTTCAAAACAAAAGGGTTAATTTATCAATAGTTATTTTTATGCACTAGAAAAATCTATTTTTTGTATACCAGTATTGATCATTATTAATATACATTAAGGTTATTCTTTATAATATTGCTTAAATTGTCATCTTATTTTGCTTGTCTTTTTGGTGATGTGATAGATGGAAGGACAATTTTTTCTTACTTTTTACCCTTTTTTGTTTTTTTGTTTTTGCTAATTTTTTCTTATTTCTTACCTTTTTCTTTTGCTAAAGATACCAAGGGTAATTGAATGAGGTTAGAGTGAGGTTAGCTGTCCTCGTGTGATTCTGAAATGCTGATATCTATTCTTTCTGTGCCCTAAGCACCACACATGACTCCGTTTCTACTTTCTATCTACCTACCTTCATTCCCTAGCTATATGAAAACAAAACTCTTTTTGATAATTATTCAACAAAAAAAGAAAAACTCTTTTCAGCTTTTAATTATATATTTGTTTATTTACTAGAATATTTTCATATTTCTTTTTATTTATAATATTGAGTTAAATGTTTGATATAAGATGAGCCGTCAGATGGATGCTTACTTAATTTAAATGTATCTGAAAATTCTAATATCAGTTATTTTCTCTCATAGTATATAAAAAAATTACTTTTGCGATGCCCGATCTAGAACAAATATTTAACAATCCCATTCAAGAAATATAATATATAGCATTAAATAATTTAATAACTAATTGTCGGTTCCGTGGAATTTCTCACCAACCACTTGAAATCATAAAAAAAATAAATCATTTTATTTATAAGTTTAATTACAGCTTGTACTGGAAAACTCTCATATCCATCTAGCTCCCTATTTCTTTAATTGGTAAAAGAGAAATAATTCAATGGAACAAATAAAATACAATTGTAGCACCTGCGGCTTCTATCAGAACTTGTCTCTTATTTAAAAACATATTGGGTTCGGGTATTTCGTAAAGTATGAGAAAAGTCATTTAATATTTTTCTATATATGATATTTATTTTTGAATTCCATCAAATTTTAATGACCCCGTTCAATAGACGTTAAGAATTAAGAATTTTTTTTTATCAAAATACTAATATATAGTATTTGTCTACAGTCTCACTGGTGAGACGGTCACACCATATGATTATTATATCTTTCTAATATTCGTATTATGTTAAATAGCTAAATTATTAATTAAGTTTAATAAAAGTTTGAGATAGTTAAATTTCTTAATGTTACGTTTTTTTAATATGCATTTTATGTTGAATACATATCATGTATTGTATTTTTATTTTTACACGTTATGATGGTTGAATACATATCTTGTATTATGTTTTTACTTTTACATTAGTGTGAGACTGTAAATAAAGTTTTTATGTATAAATATATTAGATGCTCCTTAAAGTCCGTATAGACATAGGGTCATACGGATATATGATAAAGGTACTAGCCATTAATGTTCATACGCAGGAGCAGGACCAGTAAAATTATGTATCACTGATCTAGAAAACTTGCATATATTGTCAAGCTGCGCTCCACAAGCTTTGGAATCATGAATTTCTAGTCGTGGGGTTTAGTTTATTAATAATCAGTGTCAGTGTTCGGTTCTTATAATTAAACAAATAAAAGGGTTGGGTGTTCAGTTGGTAATTATATATATAT
>NW_010365165.1:21182-24556 GCF_000414095.1 Morus notabilis
TATATATATATATATATATATATATATACACCAACTCCAGCAACCTCAACTCCATCCATCTCACCTACTACCATTTCCAACTTCCATGTGTTTGTTGGGTCTATAGTATACCTTAAAAGTCAAAACCACAAACCAAAAAAGAACAAAAAAAACAACAACAAAAAAAAGACAAAAAAAAAAAAAAAAGATTTCCCAACAAATGGAGGGATGCGTTGGGGCCGTTTTGGCGCAACCTTTGCTTTTGTTTTTGCTTTTGCTTTTGTGCTTTAGCGAGTGTTTATAAGAGTCAAATTTTTTAAAAATCTGAATGGATATAAATTTTTTAAAAATTTTCTAAACAAGCAATAAAAATTATATTGGAATATAGTTTATATTGCCTTACTGAAATAATTAGGGTATAAGTTTTTTAATTTGTTATTCATAAGATTTTTATTTTCACTACAAGAAAAAGGGGTTTTTGTGACGACAAAAAGTCATCGCAAAAACCCCAGTGTCATCGCAAATAATAGTATTAACCCAAGAGTCCCCGCGACGATGCATGTCCACCCAATTGTCTATAGCAGACATCGGCTCTTGGGTCTCCGTACTGGCCTGTCAAATAAATTACATTTATTAAAATTCTTAATTTCTAACTAAATTTCGGCAGCATAACGACTTATTTTTCATATGATCCAAAAATCCAAACCTGTAAAAAAAACAACTTTAAAAGATTTCGGCACACCATAACTGCAAGATGTGCCTCCCAAAATAAGAATCACAAACATATAAATACGATAATGAAGTCAAAAAATAAGTACTAACCTTCTTATTGCGATGTTGAGAGGACGATAACCGACCATGTAAGCTTGGATACTTTTGGTTGCTGCGATTAGTTTTATTTGTCTCTGATATTTTCTGTTTATGATTAACTATAATAAGTAATAGTTGCTTGAAATTATGTATAAAAAATCATCAAGTTCTAACAAATCTATAATTACTTGAAATTTGTCACCAGAGAACCTATCGCAACAACGATCCTAATGAACTTGATTTCTCATGTTACTCGGAATACTTTCTCTACCATAGCGTTTGTAGTGGCGGTGCAGGGAACTTTTCCAATCCTTGTAGCACTTTGCTGCCTCCCTATCAACAATGGACCTCAGAATGCCATTCTTGTAGTTATAGTCCACGTTAAACTAGTCCTTGCAAAACAGTTTCACATCGTTAAAACGCATTGTTAACTATAGTATAAACTATACAAATTATTGCATAAAATAAATACCAGCATCCGGTCTTGAATTGTCCTCTTGTCCATGTCGCTAATGTCCTTCCAAGCATCGTGGAAGGGCTCGCATATATCCCTGGTATGAATACCAACCGCACTATCAAACCAGGCACCATATTTACCAAGCGCCTTCCAAGTACCTCCCGCTTCATCAAATTCTACTGTGATTTTCCCGTCTTGAAGGACCTTTTGGGCGATTTCATAACCTTTTGCCCCACCTCGCCCTCTACGTTGTCGAGGTTCAGGTGCTGTAAGCATATAAAAGCCTTTCAAATCAACATGTACTACTACATTTAATTACTATATGATAGAACGAGAAACCACAGCCAGAATAACATACCAGACTCACAGTATGCGGGGACTCTGTGAGGACCGGAAAGAGGCTGCGCTCCCCCTGAAGAGCCAGCGCAAGTCGCTACCCTACCAGCCATCAATGTCTGTGAACAAATTCATATTAATAACAATATTTATAAATTCAAATAAGATCATAATATTAAAACGAAATCTGAGAAAAATGACAAAGATTACTATTCTGTGAAAGCATTTCAAATCAACATGTACTACTACATTTATTTACTATATGATAGAACGAGAAAAAAAGTCAGAATAACATACCAAACTCACAATATGCGGGGACTTTGTGAGGACCGGGAGGAGGCTGCGCTCCCCCTGAAGAGCCAGCACAAGTCGCTACCGTACCAGCCATCAATGTCTGTGAACAAATTCATATTAATAACAATATCTATAAATTCAAATAAGATCATAATATTAAAACGAAACCTGAGAAAAATGACAAAGTATCCTGGACTATCATCACATCATCAATGTCAGTTTCTGGAATGTCCCAAATATGTCGATGTCTAAAGTGTTCTACAACCTTCCAGTTTGGACCGTTAAATAAATCGTCTACGTAAAAAACTTGCTTTGCTTGAGATACAAGTATGAAAGGTTCGTTTTCGTACCACGTGTCTTTAACAAAAACACTTATTCTATTTTTGTAGTGATGTATCCTTTTCTTCCCCGGACGAGTGTCAAACCACAAACATTTAAAAGCATAACAGAATTGTCATTCAAGTACGACAATTCATAAATATCCTCCAAAACTCCATAAAACATTTGGTTGTCAGGTCCGCGAACACAAACACTACTATTTTGAGTACTTCGATTCATATCCCGATTGCGCGTTAGAAACTTGACACCATTGACCACACAACCAGGATAACTCCGACATGAGAAGCTTGAACCACTTGAAAGCGAAAGTATTTGATCATTCGGTTTTGGGCCATTCTGCTTTCGAATATTGAAAATCTGTAACGAGACATGAAATTTCTTTAAAACGAAAGTTTTTAATGACTTAACAATGTTAATGCAAATTAATTATAAATGTACCTTATTCTTAAACCATTTTGGAAACTCTTTCGATTGAATTTCATCCAATGGTATGATTCGACCGTCGGCATCAATCTCCTTCCTATGGTCACTGTTTAACAGAGAATGAAAGTAAATGACACGATTGTATGCGACACAATCAATGAACAATTAAGTGACAAAAGTGAAAGTAATACGTACTCAATGAACTGCTGAATTTCTGGACAGTTCTGTAGGACGTACCACTCGGCTTTCTCTCGTAAATGAGTATCCAATGTGTGGGGGTCATCTTCCTAATTGGCCGACAGCGAGTATCAAATACAGAAATCTTTTTAACAATACGATCTTCATCATCCATCCAATTTCTGGCCAGTCGGTTAAACAGTGTTTCAACTCTAGTTAAATACAACGAACAAAAAGTCAAAGCTTCGTTCACAATGTATGCCTCAGCAATCGAACCCTCGGGACGTGCACGATTCTTGACATATTTCTTTAACGATCCAAGAAAACGTTCAAACAGATACATCCAACTTAAGTGAACTGGTCCTCCTCGAATGGCTTCTTCAGGCAAGTGTCTAACTAAATGTACCATTATGTCAAAAAATGCAGGAGGAAAAATTGTTTCTAACTTGCATAAAATAAGCACAATATCTTGTTGAGCTTTCTCTAAATCACTTTTCCGCAATGTCCATGAGCATATTAACTCGAAAAAATTACTTAATTCTGTTATTGCATCAACGAT
>NW_010365165.1:24780-27216 GCF_000414095.1 Morus notabilis
ATTTTATTCTTCCATTCGATCACATTTTTCTTTAAATTTGAAGCAAATCCATCAGGAAACCTTACTGATTTTAAAAAATCACAAAACTTTTTACTGTCGTTGGGAGATAGTGTATAAGACGCATGTGGTTTCATCCAACGATCACCGTCTTTGTACAAATGCAACTCCTTGCGCACCCCCATATTTTGCAAATCGATTCTCGCCTTATCCGTATCCTTAATTTTTTCGTCAATGTTTAGAATTGTGCCTAATAAGCTGTCGCATACATTCTTCTCAATATGCATGACATCTAAGTTGTGACGTAACGATAATGACTTCCAATAAGGCAACTCCCAAAAGATACTCTTTTTTGTCCAATTAAGCTCGCTTGCATGTCTTTTCTGATTCTTACCACCATACTTTTCATGTTTACCAGGCAATCTAAATGACACATTTTGTAACTGAGCTAAGATTTGGTGACCAGTTTTTCAAGCCGGTGGAGGTCGTTTCTTAACCATACCATCAAACTTTTTTATTTTTTCTCATCCCATATTTAATAGGAAGCCATTGCCGATGGCCAACAAAACAAGTCTTACTTGTTATCCTCTTTGAAGGAGTTGCATCGTTGCAAGTTGGGCATGCTAAATAGCCCTGACCACTCCATCTAGATAAACTACTACGAGCAGGAAAATCATTAACAGTCATGAGCAACATAGCTCGCATATGAAATGATGTATTCGAAACTGCGTCACGTACAATTACTCCTTCATTCCACAAATGTTTTAGCTCATCCACAAGGGGCCTTAAAAAGACATCCATATCCTTTCCGGGTGCATTTGGGCCAGGAATCAACAATGTCAACATCTTATAAGGATCCTTAGTGCATAACCACGGAGGTAAATTGTACGCCGTTAAAACCACCGGCCACATACTGTATGAGAGGCTCATGTTCCCGAAAGGATTGAAACCATCAGCGGCCAACCCCAAGCGAACATTTCTCAGCTCACGTGAAAACTCAGGATATTTTTCATCTACTTCCTTCCATTCAATACCATCGACTAGATGATGCATTAAATCATCATCATTTGAACGCCCACGCTAGTGCCACATCATATCTTTAGCTATGTGACGAGAACCGTACACTTCAACCGATCTGTTAATGGGAAATAACGTAGTATTTTCCACGGGACTTGTTTAGTACCCTTTGTCTTTTTTTTCTTCCAACGGGATGTTTTACATACAGGACACGTTTGTAGATCAACGTTCTCCTTCCAAAATAAAGCACAATCATACTTGCAGACATGAATTGTTTCGTAACCCAATCCAAGTTTACTCATGAGCTTCTTCGACTCATAATGAGAAGAAGGTAACTTCACATCCGGAAATGCATCTTTCAATAGACTTAAGACAGCATCCATACACTCATTAGGCCACTTGTATAACACTTTTAAATGCATCAATTTCACTAAGAAATTTAAAGATGAATACTTAGTGCAGCCCGGATACAATCCCACCTGGAGCTCAGAAAGTAGATCCTTAAATTCAACGTACTGCGCATCTTCTAGATCCACATGCATCTCATCCAACATTCCATGGTCATCATTAATCCCAGCAACGTCTTCTAAAATTGCAAATATCTCGTCTACTGGTTGATTAACTATTGGGTTTACACCTAAAACCGCTTCTACTTCACCATGGTGAATCCATGTTCTATACAATGGATCAAAACCAAATCGATGTATATGCGCTCTCACATTTGCTTAGCTCATCCAGTTTCTAGAAAACGTTCTTCTGTGCCCTTTGTGCTATCTTTGAACTTCTTGCTCGCTTCCTGAGCCTGTCAACCAGGGCGAAATTATGAACATTTCTTCCCCGAGAGTCCACTCACTACATGAAGATATGAAATATCTGGTACAATTGTACTTTATCGATGTATATGCACTCTCACAGTTTCTACTGAATGCATTTCATGGTTTCAACATTTCATACAAGGACAGCTGATATGGCCAATTGGAGTTGCATAATTTTTTACGACCTCAATAAAAGTAGATAACCCATTCCAATATTCATCCAACAATCGGTTCCTCAAAGAAGTCCAACTTTTGTCAATCGGCATTTCAACTATAAATGACAACAGACATAACAATTTATTAATGTGTTTAATTAATTTTAATTTTACTCTTAATTAACACAATTAAGTTTTATTAATTAAAGTGTGTTAATGAACTTATTAAAATTATGGTTTCCTAACTAAATTTCGGCAGCATAACAACTTATTTTTCATATAATCCAAAAATTAAAACCTGCAGAAAAATAACTTTAAAAGATTTCGGCACACCATAACTGCAAGATGTGCCACCCAGAACAAGAATCATAAACATATACTAAATTTCAACAATATAACAAAATCATAATTCAAATATTGTCATCATAATCCCGAATTCATACATCTACTAC
>NW_010365165.1:27778-44897 GCF_000414095.1 Morus notabilis
GGAAACGGACATAAGAGAGAGAGAAAGGAAGAGAGAGAAAGCCCGGAAGAGAGACAAGGGGAGAGAGGGAAGGGGAAGGCCGGCGGCGGAGAGATTTGCAGGAGAGAGAGAGAGATTCACAGAGATTTGCAGGAGAGAGAGAGAGAGTGTCGGGAGAAAATGAAGAAGAAGAAGAAGGGGATATTAGGTCAGAGTTATTTGCGACGACATATTCGTCGCAAATAAATTTAAAATGTCGTCGCTAATACTATAATATTTGCAATGACATTATCGTCGCAAATTAATAAAATGTCGTCGCAAATACTAAAATATTTGCGACGATATTTTCTCGCCGTAAATATTTTAAAGTCGTCGCAACTAATGTTTTTTTCCCGCGCCTACTTTATCGTCAAATAAGATTATTTACGACGACAGTAAAATAATGTCGTCACAAATAAGGTAAAACTATTTGCGACGATGAATGTCATCGCAAATAGTCATGACTTGTCGTCGCAAAAAAATGGATTACCTTGGCGCCAATAATTCGCGCCACTAAAAATTGCGCGCCAATATTTTTTGCGACGACATTGAAATTATTAGCGACGACATGGTTATTTTATTTAACGGTAAGTATTTGCGACGACATGTCGTCACAAATAGTGTATTATTTGCAACGATAAATGTCGTCGTAAATGGGCTTAATTGTTGTAGTGTTTGTGATTTTGATGAAGCTCTTTTAGAGCGAAAACTTTTCTATCTAAACATTTTTCTATAAAACTTTTGGACCCAAAAAAACTAAAAGAAACTTCCAAAAAGCATGACTAAATAGGCAGTCGTATCGACATATCTTTCTTCCCCTTGAAAACAAAGCTGACCATGTAGAACTAGCAAATTTACTTGGGAATTCTCTAATAGGTTAAGAGGTTTATATAATATGCTCAAAAGCTCATTAATATGAGACTTGTTCAATGTAACATAGACACTATAAAGGTACACTTACAGTTTGGGTAACTAATTATTATTTCTTGGTGTTACAGCACAATATGTCCAAATATGAGTGTTAAATGAAATAAAAGTCGTACATTTTTCAATTTTATACGTTACATAGCGTTATGGTTTTGTGAGTAGGACCACGGTAATCTCATGTGTGTGTGGATACTAGTACTTAAGGTGTTCAAACTTAGAAGTACTCTTTTAGGCTTTTAAATCAAATTGATAAGCGCAAACAATTAAAGTATAAATCTTATAATTAAGTACCCACGTTATCTTGTTGTGACAAGTCTTAAGTTTTAAAGTTTGCTCATGACATTCAACTTGATCAACTCAATAGTAGTGCTTATTTCCCGACAATGACACTGATAAATTTAATCGTTGAAAAGGAACTGCATGCGGATTCAGTTGGCCGGATAATTCGTTACCATGACTTGGATCTCTATTAGCATCGATTGGATAGTCATGTTAGTGCCAAATGGCATTGTTAAGTTCAAACTATACTAGTTCTACGGTTTTCGTCCTTGGCTATTTCCGCGTATGAAACTCAAATGAAAAGGAAAACGCAAAGAATAATTAAGAACCAATTAGGAGGACCATATCAAGATGAAATACATACATACACATATATATGTAATCTTCTAATTTGAAAAGAAAAGAGCTTCTATTATTTATGCACGCTAGCTTTGCACGTACTTTCTTATTCACCGAGTATAAATTAGCTGGAATTGCTACTCATTTATTTGCAAGAAGCCAAGTGGTGGTGGACAAGGCCGGATTTTTGTGTTCCTTTATCAATAGAGATATCATAAGCTTACCTTATTACAGGTGTCATCATAAGTTCTAGGATTGAGTGCTCTTTTTTCTTTTTTGGTTTTTCTCTCTGGATTTTTCTTAAAAGGTTTTAATCGGGTTTAATTCGCAAGGTTTGTGCATAGAAATAGTCTTGGTTGTTAGACCTCGACAGGTTCTTTAGACCAACTGACGATTTTTCAGCTTCTTTCACTTTGTTGTTTTGTCGAATTGCTTGATTGATGTTTTCCTTTCTTAGGGTTGTCAGTTAACATTATTTTTATAGGAATAGTGTATCAATTGATGTGATATATGAATTGTCATTTCTTTATTGATATATGCAATCTCTTATCATTAATTGACGTGACAATATTTTAAACATCCACCAATAAGAAAATGACAACTCACATGTCATATAAATTGATATACAAAAATTGAGATTTAAGTTGGTATTCTCGACATTATTCTTTTTTTGTTTTTTTTTTTTTTTTTTTTTTAATCATGATATTCGAGGTGAGAATTTAATAAAGAATTAGTTTTTAAAAAGCGTCAACATAATTGACATGTTTTAATCAATTTAATATCAGTTATCTCCTATGATCATTTAAAAAATGAAAAAAAAGGGTATTTTCTACTTATAACTATGTCATGTGCGTTTCAATGTGCAAGTCTTCATTCCCTTTGAAGTAACTTTTGCTTAGTGTGGAGGTTAACTTTTGAAGTAACTTTTGTATTTTAATACTTTTCTTTTTTTTATTTTTTATTTTTTATTTTTGTTAGGAGAGGAATATATCAATGGTTCTATCAACAACAATTAGGCCTGTTTGGATTAGCTTAAAAAAAAAAGCTTTCAAAGGTCGTTTTTAAACTTGTTTACATAAAAAACCTTAAAGTGCTCTTAATATTTTTAAGCACTTTTATAACAAACCATCTCTTTGATACTTATGAAAAGCTTTTTTATTTACATTTTTAACCTTTTATTTTTTAACAACAAATTAAATGTCTTATCTATATCCTTTTATTACATTACTTTTTATAACAATAAATGTTTTTGACTTTTTTACCAAACAGGTTCAAAAGCTCTTTCTAGATATAAAAACATTGTTTTCAAGTATTATCCAAACTCTAATGAAAAGCTTCAACTTATGTTTATCTTCTTCTACTACTTAAAAGCACAAATACAAATTATTCTAAACAGACCTTACTTTAATTTTTGGTTTCTCTATGTATTTTATTTTAGGGGTTTTTTTATATGGAGATCTATTATTACCCCTTGGGTTGCTTTTCTCATGCACCTCATGTTTATATTACTAAAAGAGCCTTACGTAAAATTTATATGCTAGACATAATTCTCTTCTTACCCTGTTTTTTTCCTTTTTAAATAAAAATTTTTGAATTCCTTGTTTAAAAATAAATGTAAAATAAGTAGAGAAATTAAAGAGAATAACTTGGGTGAAAAAAAGTAAAACAATTCTAAAATGATCAAGATTAAAAGATTTGTTATTTATTCTGCTATTGATAATATTATTTTGTTATTCTAGTAGTTCGATACATCACGGTGTGGCGATAAGCGATAAAAATGATTATGTCGATGACAAATGAAGAAACCAATTGTTAGAAAATGCACTTTTTGGGTCTCTAGAAATGTGGTAAAATTAAAGGGTAGGAAAAGGCGGGAGTGAGATTTTTTGTTGGGTGGAAAAGAAAAGAAAGAATAGTGTTATGCTATGGTTAGTATTATAGAAAAGAGAAAGGAAGGAAGTGAGAAAAGGGATAATTGGATGGAGATTGGTAGAGTGACTTGTTTGGTATAAGGAAAAGAGGAGGGAAACGAAACTAAAGTGGAAAAAATAATAATGGGTTCTATCAAGTTCAATCTCCAAAATTGAATGAATTTTAAGTGGAAAATTCAAAACCAAACAATGATATTTTAAATTACTTTTTGGTGATCCTCATTTCTTTCCTTTTTATCTACCCAAATTAATATCCTTTTTATTGCCATTCCAATTTTCTATTTTTATATAAATTTTCACTCCATCTTTTTTATTTTTTCTTCTTTAAATAAAGATTAGGAGGTGTACTGAGAGGTGATTATAAATTAAATTTTCAATAAGAAGTAGTTTTAGAAAAGATGCGAAGAATAGAATAAGGAGTGGAAATAGAAAAAATATTTATGAACAATATCACAATTAATAAAAATTGACCTAATTTATTTATATCACATATTGTGTAATTCATTTTTTATTAGTGAGTGATGCTATCACAGTTCAAAAGAGAGGCCGTGATTATTGGACTTAAACTAAAAATTAAATTTAATTAAATGAGATTAATAAACAAATTCTAAAGAAACAAATATTTACAAAATAAATATTACTTGCTCCAAAAAGTAATTACAAAACAATCTAAAATATATACAACTTCTCAAAATGATACAACTCTGGGAAATGTCGATTATTACTGTTTACAAATACTAAATACAGTACAACTTAGAATTACAAAAAAAAAAAAAAAAAAAAAAAAAAAAAAAAAAAAAAAAAAAAAAAAAAAAAAAAAAAAACAACATGAAATCGTAATAAAACAAACCATCTCAAATCTCGAGCCCTCAGTCCATTGTCATCAACACATTGCGCTGCAAATTAAACTGCTAACTCTGGAGTCAGGAAAAACATTTAAAACAGAGGTGAACCAAATGCCCAGTAGGGAGAAACAAGGATAATGACAATACGAGTGCGTTTGATTGATAGATTCGTGCCACGGTTCAAATCATGGTTCGTGGTTCGCTACAGTATTTTTTCTCACAAAAAACACACGTAAATCAAGAATGATTTTGAATCATAATTCTAAATCCATCAACCAAGCGTCCACTAAAATAAGAAAAGTAAAATATCACTGAGATACAGTATTTTTTCTCACAAAAAACACATGTAAACCAAGAATGATTTTGAATCATAATTCTGAATCCATCAACCAAACGTCCACTAAAATAAGAAAAGTAAAATATCACTGAGACTCAGATACAATCGAAAATGAAATGCATAACTTAAGTAAATGAAATGGTAATATGTGAAAAATAATCAAATCAAAACTGATGCAATTGAATGCAGAGTCAATCGGTTAATCAAGTATTTAAAAACTATTTCAAAATACTCTATTAATTATAAAAGTGATGGAATCCAGTATCTGAATAGTCTATAAAATACTAGGAAATTTGTAATTCTATTAGGTACACTAAGATATTCAAATCAATAGACAAATAAGTAAAGAATAAATTATACGTTAGCAATTTGAATTTTCTTTTCAAAGTACCGATACGTAGTTTAGTGCAAAGCGTGATGACCACCCACGCTGCGGAGTGGCCCGTACGAGTACGAGACCTACCCCCAAGGATACGATCTTCATATCTCGATCTCCGTGGCCATCACGCCAAAACCAACTCTCTAAAATGCTCATTAGATAGCGTTTAAAACCTCATTTATCTTGTGCTCGAATTATCTCAATCCGAGACAATTCATTTCTTTTTTCAAAAATTCTCTTTCAAAAACCATGAGTTGCGAATTCTGGTTTTCAAGAAGGCTTTTCATATATACAATCTCCATATATATTTATGTACATTTATAAATTTAGATTCTTTCGTTTTAATCCGAGAAGTGAAAATCCATGAAATAAGTCCAAAAAAGAAGAGAAATCTAATCTCATACTGAAACAAAATCAAAACTAAAAAAATGAACGTGATAAGTTCAATTATTTGTTAGGTATTCATGTATGCACAAGACAATGCAAAAGTGTCCTATTCCAATAAGATTTATTAAGTTTCCACAAGATATCAATGGATGTCAAGTGTTAATTTATCCTCTTCTAACACTTTTCATCGTATCCCATTAAGAACCTCATACTTAGTGTTAAAATAACCTCAAAGGCTCCAAACCATCGATCGTTCAGCCATAAATCAATTTACAACTCAAATCCATATTCTTTGTGAAAACAGTAAATTAGAAGATTCGTTGACTTAGACGGGAATATTCATAAAATATTATCTAAATCTCCAAAAAACACAACATCAACTCCAAAAGAAAGTAGACACGTGGATCTTTCCACCGAGCTAACGCATGCCTTGATCCGAGCTCTCTAATTACCTCAAAAACAATTCTTAAGAAATCAAAATTTTGGTTTTTTCTGATTTGACAACTTTTAGAAAGTTTCAACAAGAAACTTCTAATGGGCACAGCTTGGGCTACAAAACTCCTAATTAGGTGATTTCAATTCCCACACGAACTATAAATCATAAAGTGAGCATCTCGGTTCTTGTTTTTTCAATTCCTAAAAAAGACAGCTTTGGCGACTATTACGGAAATAATCATAAAATATTCGACATAGTCTCAAAAATCACAAAATTAGTGCCTAATCGAAGTAGACATCTAGTACTTTCGAAAGAGCTATAATAAGCTTGGTTTCGAGTCCATTAATACTTCCAAGAACACGTTACACCAGATCATGAATTGCTGATTTTTCTGCAGAATTGCAACAACCACATCCAACTTCAAAATTTCATATCTTAGGCTACAGTTATCCATTTAAGGCGATTCTAATCTCTAATCAAAGCTTATAATGTTTATTTTATGGCCTTATTACAATCAGATAGATCAAAACATAAGCAAGGAGATACAGTTTCATTATTTTCCTTGGGCAACACCTTACATGTTTCAATAAACCATCATTCTTCACGCTAACTCAAAAGAGAAATTCCTACTAATGACTCCAACATGGCTGGTACAAATCCTAAGTAGCCCAAACTAAACTCTTAAGGTTCATAAATAGGATGCAACGGCTAGAGAAGCTTATTAAGCCAAAACATGGTGTTATGACCCAAACCTAACTATGAACATACCTCAAAAGGGGAAGTATTCCTTAGTCACTCACAACTCAATGTTGAACAACAATTACTTGACTAATTATGAAATTAGAACATTAAACACATGAGATTCAAGCTAAAGAATTTCTGTATATGAACAACGTCAAACTTTAACCACAGAACTTGTAGCTAAGCAATCCCTCTAGTAAGAACGCATCATTAAAGGTAACACATTTTCTAAATCTAAAACATTGAAATAAAATATCAAATTCTTTAGGAAATAGCATGCAAGACAAAAATGTAATAGTAGAAATCATCAAATCTAAAGAAACATAACAATGAAGATAGAGGGTTCATTAAACAATAGCAAAATAAGAGATTTTTGACAAACTTTGAAATCAATCATTATACAAAACCAGAAATTATGCCAAAGAGAATGAAAAGTAAAGAATTTTAAAAAGATTGAAAAATCAAAAGAAACCCAACCTCTTGCTCTGGAATTCCACATGCAATTCTCCCAATCCAAAAGCTAAACAAAAAGGAAACACTAACTAAGAGTTTAGAGCTCAGATTTGAAGGCATGCAAACGATTTTCACAAATTGGAATATAGAACCCTACCTTAATCTTCTTAGAATCGGAAGAAAATCCATCTCCAATCTTAAAATTGACTTTAAAAATGAACTACCCATCAAAAATGGAGTAAAATCCCTATACTTAGAAGCCTGGACTGCATCTCCCATGAAGGAGAGAGAGAGAGAACCGAGAGATAGAGGGAGTGAGAGAGAACGAGTTAGAGAAAGAGAGGGAGAGAGATCACGTGAGAGGGAGAGAGAGATAATATGAGAAAGAGAGAGGGAAGGAAGAAAAGAAAGAAAAAGAAAAATGGGCTTGAACTTTTTTGTGAAAATTAGAAATTAGACAATTAGTCTTTAAAATCCAACTTAAATAAGAATATAAGATGGCCTAATAGTTTTCTGTTTGGAAAAATTAGTTACCAACATCTAAAACAGATTGAAGGACTGAAACATCAATTTAAAAATAATTATTTTAAATGCTAAAAATTCTTAATGAAATAATCATTCTTGAAAATGAATAACGAACTTTCGATTAATTAATACTAATACCGACTTAAATAAATTAATCTTAATTAATTTAATCGAGTGTTACCCCTTAAAGAAATTTCTCCTCAGAATTTAAAAGAATATAAATGGTTGAAGCTAAAGGCCAAAACCAAGATGATAATAATTTTAGCTCGAATCTAGATACGAAACAAGGAGTGACGCAATCAAATGTCAAGAGTAGGTTAGACACAACTCTGAACTCAAGAAAACAAACTGTAACTATGAGTACATCCAGAAAAGCATAGAACAAAGTCCGGTTCCATCCAGAATTAAGGATGGGATTAGGAGTGCCAACTACATCGGAAAACAAAAATAGAAGACTATACAAAAATATAGAACGCGCTTAGAACTCGTTCTAAAATAATTTTATTTTTTGTATGAAAATAGAAATGAAAATGTTTTCAATCTTACACAAAAATCATTTTTAAAAATGTGTTTAGTAGTTTTATCAAGAGATTGTTTTCAGTATAAAAAAAAAACTCATTAATCTCTCTCTCTGCTCGAGAGAGAAGAAAATAAAAACAAAAAATAAAAAATGATTAAAAGTCGTTTTTCATTTCTCTCATTTTACACTAAACCAAAAAATCGTTTTCATTTCCGTTTTTTGTCTTTAATTGTGCCAAATACCATTTTTGAATCGTTTTCATTTTTTCTTTCTCAAAAAACGTGACAAACAAAAACAAACAATTCCAAACACGGAAATAATATCTAGAGTCAACAGTCAACAATTTATGAGTAGGCAGGAAATAATATCTAGAGTCAACAGTCAACAATTTATGAGTAGGCAGGACAATTTATGAGTAGGCAGGAACACGGCATGTCTCAAGTCAGTAAGGGAGTAGTTAAGACTAACAATTAAGGGGACGTTTGGAAGAGGGATCCGTGCCATGATTCGAATCATGGTTCGTGACTCACTACAGTATTTTCTCTCATAAAAAATACACGTAAAACGAGAATGATTCTGAATCTATGAACCAAACGTCCCCTAAAACTAGAAGCAATTTCGATATTTGGTTTGGATAGTATCATGATAGAGAGCTAACACGAGTTGAAACACAATTAACAATTAGAAAGACAAACTCCATGTCAAAACAGAATCGAAATAGAACTCAAAGATTAGATCCTGAAACTTGTGTGTTATGGCCTACTACGCTTCTTGATGAAAGGCGAATACAAAAACAATAACAAAGATAAGAGTCAACCTACCTTGCGACCCGATCTATAACAACTATCACCATCAACAGAAGAAAAGAATGAAATCTCACCGACATTAGAAAATCTGTGAAGTAAACATTCTTGAACAAATCACCATCAAGAGATAAAAGAATGCACCAGTAAATCAAAACAAGTAGATAGGACATAAAACTATAGATTACAAGACTAAACTTACGTATCGATCAAAACGAGAAAAACAAAACAAGGAGAGAGGGAACTTTATCAATCGGAAACTGCTGAAATTCAAGCCGTCGCTCTCCATCGATTTAAATCTTTATATCAGGCGCATCATGTTGTGTAAAGAACCAATTTCGAGAATTTAAAAACAAGTGGAAGTCAATCAAACATCATTTTAAAACCGAAAACTTCAAGAAAATGTTAAGGTCAAATCTTGACTTTGAATTTCAAACGTACAAAGCTTAATAGCATAAGCAAAAGCAAATCAACTAATCATTGAATTGAAATTCGAAAATTTCATGAGAACTTCAAAGTCAAACTTTGACTTAGAATTTCAATAAATATCAATGACTCATCAAATGGAGTCTAGAAAAAGTGAAACTGACACTAACGGTATTAACTGTACTGTACGAGATGTCCCGACACCAAAACCGATTAAGTAAAAACAAAAACAAAGTAGAAAACTTACACAGGCTCAATTCCCATAGAATCTGAAGCCGTGCTCTAATACCAAAACCTGTCATGACCCAAAACGGGGGCCGTGATTATTAGAGTTAAACTAAAAATTAAATTTAATTAAATGAGATTAATGAACAAAATCCAAAGAAGTAAATATTTATAAAATAAATATTAAAATATATTGCACTGGAGTCTTTTATTAAGTAATTACAAAATACTCCAAAATATATACAACTTATAAAAATAATACAACTTATAAAAATAATACAACTCTGGGACAGTGCAGACTAATACTATTTACATACACTAAATACAGTACAACTTGGAATTAAAAAAAAAAAACATGAAATCGTAATAAAACAAACCATCTCAAATCTCGAGCCTTCAGTCTATTATCGTCAACACATTGAGCAGCAAATCCAACTGCTAACTCTAGAGGGGGAAAAATATTTAAAGTAGGGGTGAGCCAAATACCTAGTAGGGGAAACAGGGATAATGACAATAAAACAATTAAAGTAAAATAATCAAGGAGACTCAGACACAATCAAAAATGAAATGCATAACTCAAGTGCATGAAATGGTAATATGTGAAAAATAATCAAATCAAAACTGACGCAATCAAATGCAGGTTAATCAAGTATTTGAAAACTCGTTCAAAATACTATATCAATTTCAAAAGTGACGAAATCCGGTATCTAAATAGTCTATAAAATACTAGGTATTTTGTAAATCTATTAGGTACACTTGGATATTCAAATCAATAGACAAATAAGTAAAGAATATATCATACGTCGGCAGTTTGAATTCTCTTTTCAAAATACCGAGACATAGCTTAGTGCAAAGCCTCACCATGCACGCTGCGGAGTGGCCTGTACAGGTTACGGACCTGCCCCCAAGGATACGATCTCCATATCCCGATCTCCGTGGTCATCATGCCAAAACCAACTATCTAAAATGCTCATTAGAGAGCGTTTGAAAACTCATTTATCTCGTGCTCGAATTATCTCAATCCGAGACTAAATTCATTTCTTTTTTCAAAAGTCATCTTCTGAAAACCATGAGTTGCGAATTCTGGGTTTCAGGAAGGCTTTTCATATATACAATCTCTATATATATTTATGTACATTTATAAATTTAGATTCTTTCGAATTCTCAAAGTCAAAGTAAACCGAGTTTAAATCCAAGAAGTGAAAATCCATGAAATAAGTCCAAAAAAGAAGAGAAATCTAATCTCATATTGAAACAAGATCAAAACTCAAGAAATGAACGTGATAAGTTCAATTATTTGGTAGGTATTCATGTATGCACAACAGACAATGCAAAAGTGTCATATTCCAATAAGATCTATTAAGTTTCCACAAGATATCATTGGATGTCAAGTGTTAATTTATCCTCTTCTAACACTTTTCATCGTATCTCATTAGGAACCTCATACTTAGTGCTAAAATAACCTCAAAGGCTCCAAACCATCAATCGTTCAGCCACAAATCAATTTCTAACTCAAATCCATATTCTTCATGAAAACAGTAAATTGGCAGATTTGTCGAATAAGATGGGAATATTCATATAATATTATCTAAGTCTCCAAAAATCACACAATCAACTCCAAAAGAAAGTAGACACGTAGATCTTTCCAACGAGCTATCATATGCCTTGATCCGAGCTCTCTAAGTACCTCAAAAACAGTTCTTAAGAAATCAAAATTCTGGTTTTTCCTGATTTGACAACTTTTAGAAAGTTTCAACAAGAAACTTCCATTGCGCACAACTTGGGCTACAAAACTCCTAATTAGGTGATTCCATCTCCCACACGCCACTAATACGTTGCTCTAAGTGGTAAAGAAGACGGTTTAGGTGCAGCAACTATAAATCATAAAGTGAGCATCTCGGTTCTTGTTTTATCAATTTCTAGAAAAGACAGCTTTGGCGATTGTTACGGAAATAATTATAAAATATTCGACATAGCCTCTAACATGACAAAATTAGTGCCTAATCGAAGTAGACATCTAGTGCTTTCTAAAGAGTTATAATAAGCTTGGTTTCGAGTCCATTAATTCCTCCAAGAACACGTTACACCAGATCATGAATTGCTGATTTTTCTGCAGAATTGCAACAACCACATCCAACTTCAAAATTTCATATCTTAGGCTACGGTTATCCGTTTAAGGCGATTCTAGTCTCTAATCGAAGCTTATAACGTTTATTTTATGGCCTTACAATCAGATAGATCAACACCTAAGCAAGGAGATACAGTTTCATTCTTTTCCTTGGGCAGCACCTTACATGTTTCAATAAACCATCATTCTTCACGCTAACTCAAAAGAGAAATTCCTACTAATGACTACAACATGGCCGGTACAAATCCTATGTCGCCCAAACTAAACTCTTAAGGTTCATAAATAGGATGCAATGGCTAGAGAAGCTTATTAAGCCAAAACATGGTGTTATGACCCAAACCTAACTATGAACATACCTCAAAAGGGGAAGTATTCCTTAGTAACTCACAACTCAATGTTGAACAACAATTCCTTGACTAATTATGAAATTAGAACATAAAACACATGAGATTCAAGCTAAAGAATTTCTGAAAATGAACAACGTCAAACTTTAACCATAGAACTTGTAGCTAAGCAATCCCTCTAGTAAGAACGCATCATCAAAGGGGTTTTTAACACATTTTCTAAATCTGAAACATTGAAATAAAATATCAAATTCTTGGGGAAATCTGGATATAATAACATGCAAGAAAAAATGCATACCCCAACTTAAATGTAACAGTTGAAATCATCAATTCTAAAGAAACATAACAATGAAGATAGAGGGTTCAGTAAACAATAGCAAAATAAGAGATTTTTAACAAACTTTGAAATCAATCATTATACAAAACCAGAAAATAATGCCCAAGAAGAATGAAACCTACCTCTTGCTCTTGAATTCCACATGCAATTCTCCCAATCCAAAAGCTAAACAAGAAGGAAACATTAACTAAGAGTTTGGAGCTCAGATTTGAAGGCATGCAACCGATTTTCAGAAATTGGAATATAGAACCCTACTTTAATCTTCTTGGAATCTCAAGGAAATCCATCTCCAATCTTAAAATTGACTTTAAAAATGAACTACTTGTCAAAAATGGAGCAAAATCCCTCTACTTAGAAGCTTGGACTGCATCTCCCATGGGGGAGAGAGAGAGAATCGAGAGATAGAGGGAGTGAGAGTGAACGAGATAGAGAAAGAGAGGGACAGACATCACGTGCGAGAGTGAGAGGGAGAGAGATAACGTGAAAAAAGAGACAGGGAAGGAAGAAAAGAAAAAAAAGAAAAGGAAAAGGAAAAATGAGCTTGAGTTTTTTTAGTGAAAATTAAAAATTAGACAATTAGACTTAACTTAAATACGAATATAAAATGGCCTAATAGTTTCTGTTTGGAAAAATTAGTTAACGAAATGGCCTTATAGTTTTCTGTTTGTAAAAATTAGTTATCCACACGTAAAATAGATTGAGAGGACGTTTAGTTTAGTTAGAGGATTCAAATAATGTGATTCGAATTATTTTTTATTTACGTGAATTTTTTGTGAGAAAAAATACTGTAGTAAACCATGAATTATGATTCGAATCAGAAAACGAATCCCTCTACTAAACATCTTCTGAAAGACTAAAACGCCAATTTAAAAATAATTAATTTAAATGTGAAAATTTCTTTGAACCATGAATTATGATTCGAATCAGACTAAAACGCCAATTTAAAAATAATTAATTTAAATGTGAAAATTTCTTAATGACAATTGGAGTTATTTTTCTTCTTGCATCGATAGTTGGAGCTATTTTTTATTGTCAGAAGTTGTTCCAACTTGGTAGTTAATATATAACAATTGAATTGTCAAAGAAAATTTTTAACTAGAGTGAGTTAAAGTTCAAAGTATATCATTATTAGCCTTGTCTTAAGCGGGGCTGATATTTTGAGCCCAAAGGCCTATTTGCTAAATTTTTTTTTTTAAAAAATGTTACCTTAAAAAGGTTTAAACCAACCCAATCCGATCTTAATTTGACGGAGGCGTTTAGTTTATAAATTAAAATTATGAGATTAAAATTATTTTTAATTTACGTGTATTTTTTATGATAAAAAATATTATAACGAATCATGAATCATAATTTGAATCAGTGTACAAATCCTCCTACCAAACGTTCCCATTATATTTGGCCGACCCTCCTTTAACTTGAGACGGCCAATCCATCCTGTTGACGGTGATTTCTCGCCAACAAAAACCGGCCGGGTTACCTCTGGGTCTCCCTTTGGATTACCGGCCTATGTGTTGAATATGTGTGAGTGTTTATTATTTTTTGGATGTGCATAATTAATAAGGACACGAAATTTTATAGTGGTTCACTCTGTAAAATTAGAGCTACATCCACTTTGGTTGTATATTTCTTTTTTAGGGGATCTACAATTTACATCAATTGTTCTCTCTCACTCTTCTTGTTTTCTAACCCCTTTCCTCGTAGGGGGTCTTCCTCCTTTTATACTGGGCTTTCTTCACTCGGTGGGTTTCCTCCTGGGCAGAAACACTCAAGTGCTCTCTCTTTTTAGGCCCAGACATAGCCCACTAATCAGCACTGTTCACTCAGCCAATTAGTCCTCTATTACAGCTCTGTGCGCCCCTGTAACCCTATCCTGTTCCCTGTGGGGCGCTTTAAGAGCTTGCAATTAATGTCTGCTGACGTCCATCATCTTTGTACACAACTTGCCACGTCCTCCAGAGAGCGTTCCCCTCATCGCCAGCGACGCTGCGATCGAGGGATCTTTGTGTCTTACGCTCGACGGCACGATCTGTCGACGCCAGAAGGAATCGTCGCCCTGGGAGGGGCTTCGCGCTTGGGCTCTTTAGAGCTGTAGACGTCGAGGGTTGTTGCTTGACGGGGAGTAGTTAAGGCCACATGTCGCACTATCGCTCGTCCAGGTGTCTAACACATTTTCCCCCACAACAGCTACCCCCTAGGTCGATGGCTCTTTTTAGGCGGCCTCGAGCTTTGGTTCGGCCGTACTTCCGTGCCTGGGGTGTGGGGAACCGGTCCCGAGCCTTCACCCGCAATGATTATCTGGACGCTTCAGATCTCCTTCGGGGGACGCAACCGTCGCGTCGGTTGATTTCCCATGATGACGTAAGGCCTCATTTTGAAAGGACGAGTGTGAGCCTTTGGATCGTGACTATTCCGTTTCCCGCCCTAGTTTATCACCGTCAGATCTGGGCAGGACCCCCTTACCGCTGGATCTAAAAAAATATTCATCCGACGGTCAGGGGCCGAGGACTCTCGCCCCTTTAAATACCCTTTTCAAACCAAAAAACCATGTTTTTTCAAAAACGCAAACCCCCCCCTCCCCGTACCTAAAAAATGCTGAACTGCCCTTTGCTCCACCGGAATCGTTCTCCACAGAACCTCGGTTCGTACTTCTTGCTTCTCAAGGTGTGTCGAGAAGCTGCATTCAACCTGAGGCTTTCTCCCCAGAATCCATTTTTCACCGGTAAGCTTCATTATCCTTTGCTCGTTTTGCTTACTCACGGGGGGTTTGTTCTTTGTTTTTCTGGTTTATTTACATATGTATGGAAATGTGCAAAATGTAGAAGTTAGGGATACTTACTCTGTTTTACTTTGCCGCATAGGATAGTTTTGTTTCTATCTTACTATTTTGTTTCTTCTGGTTTCTGGGTTCTGGGGACTAGAACTTCTATGAACACTCGCCGTTACCATTCTCATATGAATGGTCGACGTCAAGTCGAGGCGTATGAGTAGTCATCGTTTAGAATAGTCACCCTTTTCTTCCTCTCGACGTTAGGATTTTAACTCAGCTCATTGCCTTTTTAATCATCAGAACAATGGCCCAAAATTCCCCCAGTCGAGAGGATTCTTCTATCGTCCGTCCAGACTCCCCTTCAATGGTGGAGATCTCATGGTCTTCTTCGTCTTCAAGCATCGACTCCGTGCTGAGAGACATAGAAGACGGCGGGGCCAGATATGAAGCCAGATATGTACCAGGCAATAGCTTCGGTAGTGAATTTGGCAGTCTAGAGCGGATGTTGGACGAGGCGGTAGAACGGATCCCCTTCACGGGGGGCAGTGTAGGCGGGGTGGCTGCCTCAACGGTAGATGCCCCCCTGGCCGCCACAAGTGGTGATCCGGATAAGCCCTTTTTTACCGCCAATGTTGTGGTGTCGAGGGTCCGGAATAAAGATATCATCCGGGCTGTAAAGGAGGGATGCATCGACGGGAGGTGGTTTGAATACCTCCTCCCGGACATGCATTTTAGGACCAGCATGCCGCCGACTGGGCACCTCCCGGTTTACACTAGAGCCGTTACGGCGGGGATGACCCTCCCAGTTCATCCTTTCGTAAAGGACTACTGCCATTTTTATGGCATTTCCCCCGCTCAACTAGCGCCGAACTTCTAGTAATGCTTCGCCGGCGACTAGATTTTGTGGCACCAGAAGTTCGATATGGAACTCCCTGTAGACGAGTTCCGGTTTATGTACAAACTATGCCACGTCGCCAAGTGTGAGGGGTGGTGCTTTTTTAGCGGACACGGGATATCTCAGCCCAGATTCAGGAAGTTGATATTGGGGATTCCCTCGTCGTCACATGGGTGGAAACCCATGTTTTTCATGATTCACGGGCCTTTCAATTTTCACCCTAACGACCGCCTGCCACGTCGAAGGCAGGTGCAGGCAGCGTTTGGGAACATGGATGAGGATTTTGGCTTTCCTTTACCTCACTTCGCCTCTTTCTTTTCCTTCGTATGCTGACAATCTTTCTTCTTTTTCAGTTAACCAGGACCGGCCGAAGTTCTCTGGGAACAGCTTGGCGAGAATCGAGAAGGCCTTTTCGTACTCGTCCGAGGTTCGCCACATAGATACCCTCCTGACCCAGGCCAACCTTCAAGGTGCCGGGTTAATCCTTGATCTCCCAGACCCCGCTGATTTAGACGCCGTCCGTCAATACTTCCACCTAAATGACGAAGGTATTTTTTGCTAGCGTTTATGCCCTTAGGAATAAATGTAAAAATATTCTTTGAGATATTTTGACTATTAATAAAGATTTGTTTATTTTATATATCTATGAATTGTCCTCTTTATGTTCATAATAATTGAATGTATGATAAGCAAACTGAAAGTCTGAGATTGTCATTCTAAATCTTTAGGTCATGCATGTAATGTGAAGAACATGCGGAAGACAAGAATCTAAAGATGATAGTCTAAATTTTATGATCCACAATCGAGGGAATAAAGTTGGGCGCTTTATTCATGTTAAGATTGTTATGTTGTCTACTTCCTAACGGAGACGGCTTGTCTTGGTCGTCGGAGGTGGGACTCCATGGGTGGAGACATTGATATAGTTTCTAATGGTGAAATCTATATTGGATCGGACCAAAGTTGAATTGTTTTAATTAATAATTCTGTTTGAATAAAACAATTCACTTTTGACAAATTATATGTTGTCATCTTAATCCTGAGATGGATGATGAACCTGTATACTTGACTTGTATCCTT
>NW_010365165.1:45638-53315 GCF_000414095.1 Morus notabilis
GTCCGGTCGACGGTTAGTGAAGACAGGTCGACCAGTGAGTTATAACGTCTCTGTCACCGGTCAACCGGTTGTAACGTAAAATGCATGCTAACATGGGAAAATCGACGCTGGATGCGATTAGAACTTTGGGAAACCTAATTGTTACGAAAGTATGACTTCCAAAACACTATAAATAGCCTATTAAGTCACATTACTCATTAGATCACTTGAGAGACTTTTTAGAGGCTATTGATAAAAGATTCCTGAGAAGAAAAATTGTTTAATTCTCAAGAACAATTTTTTTTTCTTTGGCTCTCTTGTGATTGGAAGGAGATCAAGAATACCTAGAGGAGATTAAACGACGTGTGCCCACCCGCACACCAATTGTGGAAACGAGAATAGCAAAGAAGACCAGTTGGTTGAGGCTCTTCCGGGTCTGTTTGGAACGCTTAGATCTGTCAGACGTGCAGTTTCTTGAAATCTCAAAAGGTATGTTTTAGATCTTTAGTATTTATGTTATATAGCATCATGAACATGTTCTTGTTTGACTTTGACGTTGAATAAATTTTTTAAATTCCGCTACGCACTCAATGCCATTAATTTTCTAACATTTTTTGCTTTCGACGCCCTCTTTTATTGTGACTTGGGTTTTTCAACTGCTGACTATATCTTAATCTCATCGTTTCCTATAGAAATGGCATCTTTGAGGATCCAACTCCCTGGCAGCCAGCAATCCGGGCCGAGCCAGCAGCCGCCATTGAATCAACAACCCCCGCCAAGCCAGCAGCCCCCGTCGAAGGGAAAAGAGAGAGCTAGCTCCTCTTCCCACGTGCCGAGGAGCAAGAAGACCAAAGGCCCTTCGGGGTCGGAGATGGATCCGGCGCGAAAAAAGAGACGCAAGGAAAAAATGCCGGTGGTAGAGACGTGGACGCCGGCAGTCCCTATTCCTGACGTCGACATTCCCTTGGCGCCGAGGGAGCGCGTACTTATTCCGGGGGCTAAAATCATGGATCCCAAGTTTCAAGTCCCGGATGTATCTGACGCCGAGATTGGGGCGATGCTAAAACTTCTCCTTTGCTTCTCTCTCGTCTTTCAGGCTCTCTATGAGTCTTTCCTCAAGCCACACTGGGTCGCTGCCGCCCAATCTTCTTTGGTCGACCGTCAGCGTAAACAAATCTCCTTCCAAATCCACGTAAGATTTTGTCGAGAGTTTTTTTTTTTTTTTTACCTGACCTTCGACTTTTCAGAGCCTGGTCCTTTCCATCCTTAACCTCCTTAACCTAGTTAAGGTTGAGGAGCGCGATAAGGAGATGGACAACATGGAAGCCAAGCTCAGCTCCCTTGTTTCTGACGCTAAAAAGAAGCTAGATGATGCCGTCGAGAAGAAGGACGTGGCATTGGCCAAGCTGGCGAGTTTGGAAGATGAACTAGTAAAGTTGAAGGCTGAGGTCCCGAGTCTCACGAAGCGGGCAGACGTGTCCGATAAAAAGTTATCCGAAGCAGCTGAGGAAGCGAAGAGGCGTTTCACCGAGGGGAAAACTGAAGGGAAGAGGGAAGCCGAGGCAAAAGCTGCATTTGCTTTCGACGCCAGGCGCGCTAAGATTATTGAGGAGTTCAAGGCTTCTCATGAGCTCACAGACATCCGTACCAAGGATTTTCAGTCTGCGGGTTAACAAATTGTCGATCTGATCAAGAAGGAGCGTCCTGAGTGGGATCTGAGCTTCCTTTATAACTCTCCTCCTCTTGCTGGTGATGACAATATTTCCCCGCCTGGCAATGGCGATGAGTCGATGGCTGGCGGCGAGGCCTGAGATGATCTTTTACCTGTCTTCTTTTTTGCATTTGTAACATAATATTGATTCGGACTTCTTTTATTTTATCTCTATATACATCTTTTCTTTCTTTTATAAAGATAACGGATTTTGTTCATACCTTGCTTTGCAATTTGTTGTTTTTAGAAAATTCCTTAAAATTTTGCTAAGTGTTCGTCTTTTCTCCTTAGAGAATTTGACGCTGATTTCGCCCCTTGGGGTCTTCGTCTTAGAAAATTCCTTGGAATTTTGCTTAGTGCTCGCCTTTCCTCCTTGGGGGACCTGGCATCGATTGTACCCCTTGGGGTCGTCGTCTTAGAAAAATTCCTTAGAATTTTGCTAAGTGCTCGCCTTTCCTCCTTAGGGGACCTGGCGTCGATTGTACCCCTTGGGGTCGTCATCTTAGAAAATTTTCTTAGAATTTTGCTAAGTGCTCGTCTTTCCTCCTTGGAGGACCTGGCGTCGATTGTACCCCTTGGGGTCTTCGCCTTAGAAAATTCCTTAGAATTTTGCTAAGTGTTCGCTCTCCCTCCTTGGAGGATTTGACGTTGATTATACCCCTTGGGGTCTTCGCCTTAGAAAATTCCTTAGAATTTTGCTAAGTGTTCGCTCTCCCTCCTTGGAGGATTTGACGTTGATTATACCCCTTGGGGTCTTCGCCTTAGAAAATTCCTTAGAATTTTGCTAAGTGCTCGCCTTCCCTCCTTGGAGGACCTGATGTCGAATTTACCCCTTGAGGTTGTTTTGCCATGTTTTTAGTGATTTTTAGACCTCTGTCCCCCCATGTCTATTTGGTATAACCTTGGTTTTCAAAGCAGACATGTTGTTAAGGGGTGAATTCCTTTCTTTCTGTAAACACTTCAATTTATTTAATTTGTAGAGAATATACAATTGGGATGCGTAAGAATTACATACATTATTGGTAGTACAGCCTTAGCTGTTCTGTATTCCACGGGTGTTAAATCCTCCTGCCGTCGAGGCTTTCTAAAATGTAGGTGCCAGGACGTAGTACTTCCCTTATGCAGTAGGGCCCTTCCCAAGTTGGGCCCAGTGGACCAGTATTTGTGGGTTTTGTATTATGCGTTACCCTTTTTAATACTAGGTCCCCTGGGACGAACTTTCTTTGTCGTACTTTCTTGTTGTAATATCGCGCTGCTCTTTGCTGATAGGCGGCGAGACGCAGTTAGGAGTCGAGCCTTTTTTCTTCCAACAAGTCGAGTCCTCCGTTCATGCCTTCCGTGTTATCGTTATCGTTATGGACGACGGTTCTTAGAGTCGGCGTTTCGATTTCTACGGGGAGAACTGCCTCGACACCGTATGCCATGGAGAAGGGTGATTCACCCGTAGTAGTTCGGCTCGTCATTCTGTATGCCCATAAGACCTTAGGAAGTTCCTCGGCCCATTTCCCTTTTAGATCGTCGAGTCTCTTTTTGAAGGTATATTTTAGTATTTTATTGACCGCCTCAACTTGTCCGTTAGATTGTGGATGGATTGGCGCCGAGAAATCTTTCCGAATGCCCAGGTTGTCGCAGAATCTACATGTTGAGGCATTGTCGAACTGCTTTCCATTGTCGGATACTATTGAGTAGGGAACCCCGAACCTGCACACGATGTTATCCCACATAAATTTGGTGCAGGCTGCTTTCATAGTTGTAGTTAGAGCCTTTGCCTCTGCCCACTTCGTGTAGTAGTCCACCGCGACGATTGCAAATTTAAAGCCTCCGGGTGCAAGATGTAATGGCCCGATCAGGTCAACCCCCCATTTGGTGAAGGGCCATGGACTGAGAATGGAGGTTAAATTCTCTGGGGGTACTCTAGGAATTGTGGCATACCTTTGGCATTTGTCGCAACGTCAGGCGTACTGGAAAGCGTCCTTTTTTAGCGTGGGCCAGTAGTATCCTTGCCTTAAAACCTTTAGAGCCAAAGATTGCCCCCCAGTGTGGTTACCGCAGACTCCTTCATGGATTTCGTGGAGGACTTTCTGGGCTTCGGCATCATCCAAGCACCGCTGTAGAGGGGTTGAGTAGCCGCGTCGGTAGAGCAAGCCGTCGTACAATAAGTACCTAGCAGCTCTATACCTAATCCGTCTGGCTTCATCTTTATCGTTTGGGAGTTGTGCATCCATTAGGTATTGGATGAGTGGCGTCATCCAATTTTCACCTACTTGGATGATTAATGCCTTAACCTTTTCTTCAATAATCGGTCGCTCCAATTCTTCTATGGGAATGACCCCTAGTGTGTCGGACTCTCTTGAAGATGCTAGCTTTGCCAGAGCATCGGCGTTTGCATTTTCGGTTCGTGGTATCTGGAGTATCTCGTAGTTTTTGAACTTAACGAGTTCTTCCTTTACCTTCCGTAAGTACGCTCCCATTTTCTCGCCGCGCGCTTGATATTCTTCTTTTACTTGCCTGATGACTAATTGAGAATCGCTGAAGACGCTGAGCCTTTTGATCTTTAGGTGGCTGGCCAATCGTAATCCTGCGATTAGCGCTTCGTATTCCGCCTCATTATTCGACGCCTTGAATTTAAATCAAACCGCCGAGGTAATCTTGTGGCCTTCTAGGCTGATCAATAAGACGCCGGCTCCTGACCCGCTTTCGCTCGACGCTCCATCTACGTAGAGCTTCCATTCTGTAGTCTCGACTCCTTCAGGCGTGGTGGGAGCCGGCCTACAGGAGAACTCGGCTAAGAAATCGGCCAACGCTTGGCCCTTGATCGCAGTTCTTGGCACATATTTTATATCGAACTGGCTTAGTTCTACCGACCACTTGAGGAGTCGACCGGAAGTTTCGGGCTTTTGTAGAGCTTGTCTCAACGGGTGGTTTGTGAGAACCCGTATGGTATGAGATTGGAAATAGTGCCGAAGCTTTCTGGATGCTACCATCGGGGTGAGGGCTAAGCGCTCCATTTCGCTGTATCTTGATTCGGCGTCGATGAGCCTCTTACTCACATAGTAGATTGGCAATTGTACCATTTTCTCTTCTCTTATCAGTACGGAGCTTATGGCGTGTTGGGACACGGAGAGGTATAGGCTGAGCTCTTCGTCGGGATTTGGCTTTACCAAGATTGGGGGCTTGCCCAAATGTTCCTTCAATTTCTGGAAGGCCTCTTCGCATTGCGGTGTCCATTCAAAATGCCTGCTTCCTTTTAAAGCATCGAAGAAGGGGACGCATTTGTCTGTTGCTTTTGATATAAACCTGTTTAGGGCGACGACACATCCTGTTAACCTTTGCACTTCCTTTGGTTTAGTTAGGGACCGCATATCCTGTAGGGCTTTAATTTTTTCAGGGTTTGCCTCTATCCCGCGGTTGCTGACCATAAAACTGAGGAATTTCCCCAACCCAACTCCAAAGGCACACTTTTAGGGATTAAGTTTCATGTGGTATTTTCTCAGTACACCAAACATTTCTCCCAGATGGTCGATGTGTTGGCTGGCCCTGGCACTTTTCACAAGCATATCGTCGACGTAGACTTCTATTGTCCTGCCGAGCTGTTGAGCAAACATTTTATTTACGAGCCTCTGGTAGGTAGCCCCCGCAATTTTTAGTCCAAAAGGCATCACCTTGTAGCAGTAGAGGCCCCTGTCGGTTATGAAGGACGTGTGCTCTTCGTCGGCTGGGTGCATGAGAATTTGGTTGTATCCGGAGTAGGCGTCCATAAAACTCAGCATCTCATGTCCCGCCGTGGCGTAGACCATTTGGTCAATCCGTGGGAGTGGGAAGTTGTCCTTTGGGCAAGCTTTGTTAAGATCGCTGAAGTCGACGCATGTTCTCCCGTCCCCATTGGGCTTGATCACTAGAACGAGGTTCGATACCCAACGTGGGTAGCGGGCCTCCCTGATGAAGCCATTGTTGATCAGTTTGTCAACCTCTTCTCTCAGCGATTCATATCTCTCGGGGTTTATCGGTCGACGCTTCTGGCATTTGGGAGGATATGAGGGGTCGACGTTTAGGGAGTGACTAATAACGTCGGTGTCGATCCCTTCCATGTCGGCGTGATTCCAAGCGAAGACATCTATGTTTTTCCTGAGGAAATTCTCGATCTCCATTTTAAGTGATGAGGCTAAGTCTGAGCCTATTTTCAGCACTCTGGCGGACTTTCCTTCATCAACTTGAATTTTTACCAATTGCTCGATGGGTTGAGACCATGTGACCTCAACGGGGTTCTGATAAACCACCCTAGCCTCCTGCCTTCCTGGCTGGTCAAATCTGCGTAGGGCGTTAGAGTACGCAACCCTAGCTTCGTACTGGTTGCTCTTTATCTCGCCCACGCCATTTGGGCTAGGGAACTTGACCTTTTGGTGGTAAATGGAAGTTATGGCCCTTAGCGCCTGAAGGGTTGGTCTTCCAATCACAGCGTTGTATTGGGAGCCTCCTTTTACAACCACAAAGTTGGCCATTGTGGTAGCCTGTCGGGGTTTTTCTCCGACGGTTATAGGCAACCAGATGGTCCCCTAGGGGATGACGGAGTCCCCAGTGAAACCATATAGTGGCCTGGAGGTTTTTTCCAATTGTTCCTTTTGGATCCCCATTTTCTCCAAGCAGTCGGAGTATATGAGGTCCACCGAGCTCCCATTGTCTACCAGGATTCGGCACACGGTTTGGTTTCCTATCATGGCTTCCACCACCAAGGCGTCGTTGTGGGGGAAATGAACCACACTGTCGTCATCCTCGTTAAAGGCCACGTCGGTGTGGCTGTACCTTGGGGTTTTTACAGCGAAAACGCTCCAGAATCGCTCCTGGTAAACCCCCCTGGCCTCGTGGGCATAGTCCTTCTGAGACCTCCTTGAGTCTCCTCCTATATAAGGACCGCCGAGGACAGTTCGTATGACGCCGACGGGTTCGCGATCCTCTGGGCGTTGGTTCTCCTCTCAGCGTCGACCGTCATTTTGCCCACCATGGCCGTCATTTCGAGGTCTCCGTTTGGCCCTGAACTCTTGTAACCTTCCCTCGCGGATCACTCTCTCGATTTCATCCTTGAGGTCGGCGCAATCATTGGTGTGGTGGCCGACATCGCAGTGGAACCTACAAAATTTCTTCTGGTTCCTTCGGCTGGGATCTGACTTCATCGGTTCCGGTTGGCGCAGCAAGTTCCCGCGGCCGAGGCTTACGGGTATCCTCTTGCCTCGGCTTCTTGGCTTCTGGAGCGCTCGTCGTCACGGCGGGTTGCTTGTCTCCGCTTCCTCCACCTCGACGCTTCTTCCCATCCTGTTTCACAGGCGTCGACCCTTGTTCGGTTCCTTTATTCTTGTTGGACCTGTGCTCGGGGTCGTTGCGTCGCCTCTTCGGCGTTGATGTACCCCTGCGCTCGTGCCAAAAACTCCCTGTAACTGGACGGAAGTTTTCGGTTCAGCTCTCTTTTGAGTGGGGTAATTTTCTTCATGCTAGATAAGGCCCCCATCAAGGCCTCTCTATTTGTTATATCCATCGTGGCGGCGACAGCTTCCCCATATCTCGCGAGCCATTCCCTTAGTGACTCGTTCAGCTTTTGGTATATCGTCGTTAGATTCTGCTTTGGGGGGGCGTACTTTTTGACCCCTATGAATTGGAGGGAAAATGCTTCCCCAGCTCGAGATAGAGTTTGGCCTCAACGTCCGGAACCATCTTCAGGCAGAATCCGTCAAATGGTTTCGAAAGGCTCGACACATGATCTCCTCGGCATAACCGTGCAAGAGTATGTGCCTTGTGTACATCTCCAAATGGTCGTCGGGATCTCCTCGCCCATCATACGGTGGGATTGACGGCGACCGATATTTATCGGGGAGAGGGGGCGCCATTATTTCTTCGGTAAATGGATGGTCATGTGTGCGGCTGGGCGTGATATCGACGTTTACCACCTCAGCCACACGACCTATATTCTTTTTTAGGCCCGCCACATCCCCCGTCAG
>NW_010365165.1:53346-55611 GCF_000414095.1 Morus notabilis
AGGCGGGCCATCCGTTCCAGGATGGCGCCGGCTTCTTCTGTCAAAATGGCCGAGCCAGCTACTCTCGACGCTTCTACCCTTTGTGCGTTGGGTCCGCCTCGGGCCTGGCCGCCTGCCTGTACTGATCCCGAGTCTCCTGGCGGGTTTCCTCCTGGATTCTAGGATAGGACCTCGGGGTTTCCTGGACCTCTCGGTACCCGGTCCTCGGGAGCTTGAAGTCCGGCGGCCCCCAAACGGCTGCCAGAGGATTGGGAAGGCCGAGGCCTAGGAAGGCCCCGGTGCTTCTCACTATCTCCGGCTCCCTCTTGGATATGTGGGTGGTCACCGGGGTTCGGGTTTCCAGCCACCGCAGATCCCCGCGGCCCTGGGGCGTCTTCTAATGGTGGCATGGAGTTCCTTCCATCTAAGCGCTCAACCACAGTCATCAACCCACGTACCAGCTCAGTGAGAGTGGTCAGTTGGGCCTGCATCTGCGCAGGATTCGGCCGTGGCGCGCTCGGGGGCGGGGCTTCATCTCCGATCGGGCGTAGATCTCCTTCCATCCCGTACGTCTATCTCGGAGGCGTGTTTGCTAATTATGTTGTTGGGAGTCAAACGCTTCCGGTCCCCAGCGGAGTCGCCAATTGTTGACGGTGATTTCTCACCAACAAAAACCGGCCGGGTTACCTCTGGGTCTCCCTTTGGATTACCGGCCTATGTGTTGAATATGTGTGAGTGTTTATTATTTTTTGGATGTGCATAATTAATAAGGACACGAAATTTTATAGTGGTTCACTCTGTAAAATTAGAGCTACATCCACTTTGGTTGTATATTTCTTTTTGAGGGGATCTACAATTTACATCAATTGTTCTCTCTCACTCTTCTTGTTTTCTAACCCCCTTCCTCGTAGGGGGTCTTCCTCCTTTTATACTGGGCTTTCTTCACTCGGTGGGTTTCCTCCTGGGCAGAAGCACTCAAGTGCTCTCTCTTTTTAGGCCCAGACGTAGCCCACCAATCAGCACTGTTCACTCAGCCAATTAGTCTTCTATTACGGCTCTGTGCGCCCCTGTAACCCTATCATGTTCCATGTGGGGCGGTTTAAGAGCTTGCAATTAATGCTTGCTGACATCCCTCATCTTTGTACGCAACTTGCCACGTCCTCCAGAGAGCGTTCCCCTCGTCGCCAGCGACGCTGCGGTCGAGGGATCTTTGTGTCTTACGCTCGACGGCACGATCTGTCGACGCCAGAAGGAATCGTCGCCCTGGGAGGGGCTTCGCGCTTGGGCTCTTTAGAGCTATAGACGTCGAGGGTTGTTGCTTGGCGGGAAATAGTTAAGGCCACGTGTCGCACTATCACTCGTCCAAGTGTCCGGCACATTTTCCCCCACAACACATCCTAACATGCAACTCTATTTCTACTAAAAAAAAATCCAGATAATGTTTTGTGTGAGAAATAATAATATTCACTTGTAGTCAAATATTCCATCATTAACTGGATTGTTGTCATAAAAAATGGATCGTTGTCTTTCCATCTCATTAAGTATTGAAAAAGGAACGTATAAGCATACAACTACATATTTCAGCAAATATATACGTATATCTGTATTTTTATGGTATTTACACGTTTACTCTCTAAACTTGTATGGCTTCAATAGAATGGGACACATTACAACAATTTTATAAATTAAAGAGTTTTATTATTAAAAAAATTAAAAATTTAAAAAACAACTTGCTAAAGTGCGATAAATCCAGTAGATGAAATCATTTATGCGTTCGAATAACACTTATTTTATCTAAATATAACACTTAATAAAATATAATCTACCATCATATTATATATAACTTACTCTAATATTATCATGTTATACTAAAAAGTTACAAAACTCATATAAATTACACTTATATTTATATATAGACACACACAGTTGTACTTTGTCCTTGATGCTTTTTAGGCATTGTCGATATGTTAATTTGCATTAAAACTTGTCTTCCCTACAAGTGTTTCACATGCTGTGTGTTAAATAATCTCATATATGGGTGTACTTCCACCTAATGCATGCTGCAAATTTTTTGTCAATATTTTTTTTAGAAACGTGTTGCCTTGTCCATTGCTTTGGCTTACGTGTCATACATATATTATCGAACATCATCTTACATAAATTAAGAAATAAATTTAAATATACTCATATATTATAAGTCCTATTGCATACTTCATTCATCTTGTTTGCGTTTTTCTCTAAGTGTGCATCATCTTATTTCTATTTTTTTGCTGCCATTCTTTCCCT
>NW_010365165.1:55621-59740 GCF_000414095.1 Morus notabilis
TATTTTTTATGGTAATTTAATTGTGTTTTCACTTCTTATCTTATTTGTTATGCTTAGTGTGATGGATATTATTTTGGTTAATTTTTGTTTTTTACCCTTTTTTCTCCCCAAAAGTAAATATTAATATATCATTCGCTGAAATACATACTTTTATTATGTTCCTCTCTCTCTCTATACCTATATACACACGCAAAAATACACATATATGTATGGAGATATGAGAATAGTGTTGGTCTGTACGTATTTATGCTTTTTATTATTATTATTATTACTATTTGGTTTATGTTTCTCTTCCAGACCTTTTCTAATCAGTTTTCTGTTTTATTTCGTTCGTATAGGAAAATACGCCCTCTTTGTTAGAAAACGTCATTTCTTCTTCTTTTTTTTTCCTAATCAAAGTCATTTCTACTTTTTTTTTTTTTTTCCTAATCAAAGTCATTTCTTCTTTTGTTTAAGTGCTTTTGGTTTTCGAAAGTTGACACTTACGGCGTACGGTACAATCACAGGAAGTAGTATTCATTTCAAAGCAAGGTAATAAAATCGGCATTTTTTTTTTAACTTTCTAATATCGTTTATTAATTTATTAGTTGTTATTATCAATAGTTTTTTATTCATGCAATTCTATAATTCCTTTAATTATTTTTTTTCATTGTTTTCTACTTCAACAAGTAGATTTTTTTTTAATGAAACTTCAACAAGTAGATTTAGAAGTATATGAAAACAACAATAGAAATACTGCAAATTTTGATGGTCTTAGTGTTAAAATTAATTGGTAAGAAATTTAAATAATTTATAATATTCAAAGATGAGAGAGCTGTAGAAGAAATTAAAAAAAATCAAATTGATTTTAATAAAACTTGTTCTTCTCCAAACTTTAGATTTCTAAATTTTATTTTATTCTTCTCAAAACTTCATATTTTTTAATTTTATTTCACTGGCCAGTTTAAATTTTGTATTCTTAAGAGTGACCTGTTTTTTTTTTTTTTTTTTTTAACTCTAATAGCGTGTGTGTGTATATATATGTGTGTGTGTGTGTTATATATATTTCAACCTGATCGGATCTTTTTTCCCCCTTGACTACTAAGACTTATACAATGATCCTAAGGAGGAGAAAGAAGAAGTTCCAAGTTTTTTTTTCCCCCCCTGTGAAGAAGCAAAACATAATTGCATCACAAACCTTGTTGTGATAATATTTAAAATGTTAAGCAGCTAATTCATTTGTAACAAACTGATTAACATCGGCAGTAGTATAGGCCTCCATTTGTGAATCTACGATTAAACAAACTAAACAAATATAATATTGTATGTTATTACATATATGCTTAAAAAATATGAAATAGTTGAAAATATGTACGTATATATAATAAAATAGCAAACTAATAGCTGGACCGGGCTGGAGCTAACACATAATAGGGTGCAAGAGAGGCTTAAAAAATGGGCTGAAGACGAGGCCCAAGAAAGGGGAGCTCAGGGGGATGATGAAGCCCACGAAGGGAGAGCTCAGGGAAAAACGTCTGGTTTCAAGGGTTGTTTTGAGAAAAGGGGCAACAAAAGGGCGAGGAGCAGCAAGGGAGTTCTAGAAGAGGGATCTGGTGTTAAACGCGGCGCCAGAGCGCGTAGGATCTCGGGGTGGCTAGACGGTTTTGAGCTGAAGGGAAAACGTTGAGAGGAGCTAGAATTCCGGGTAGTTATGAGCAATTCTGTTATGGGAGTTATTTTGCTATTTTCTTTTCTTTTCCATTTGCTCGGGATTCCCATTGTAAGAAAATGGAGATATAAAAGGAAGAGGAGTTGTAATAAGGAAGTTAAGTGAATAATAGTTTTTCTTGAGGAGTTTCGCACTGACTCAAAGAGTGCAATTTCTGCCATTTTCGTATCACTGGTGCTTTCATTGAAAGTCGAAGAGAAAAAAATGAGGAACGAGGAGATTGTTGAGTTGATGAGGGCAATGGAGGCAAGCTTCAAGCAACACTCGGATGACCAACTCGCGAAGTTTTCCTCCTTGTTGGAGCAACACATGGCCAGCACAGAGCTCCAAATTTTCCAGTGTGCACAAGCCAACCATGGGACGCGACCGGAGACAGAACGCTCGGCGGAGCATGCGGAAGTCGAAGGAGGGGGTCACCAAGGCGAGGGAGTAAGGATAGGTGCAGCACCCACCACGACTGATATTCAAACTGTCCTGAAAACTCTTCGGGTGGATGTTCTGCGATTCAATGGGACCAACGTTGAAACATGGATCTATAGGATTGACAAATTTTTTGCTTTGCACAAGGTGGAACCAGCGATGAGACTTGCCGTGGCTTCTTTTCATCTCAACGATGAGCCCTCAACTTGGTTTTAGTGGATGGAAAAGGCCGGTACGGTGACCAGCTGGGAAGTGTTCATTTACGAACTACGAAAATGATTTGGGTCCTCGATCTATGATGATCTCTTGGGTCGCATCTCTAAACTGGTACAGACTGGAACCGTCGCAAAATTCTGTGTGAAATTTGAAGGACTCATTATGCGAATATCAGGTGTATCCAAACCTTTGTTCCTTAATTTCTTTATTTGGGGGTTAAAAACTGAGATTCGTCGTGAACTATTGTTGCATAGACTGATTACTTTAGCTGAGGCAATGGCTCAAGCTCAGCTATATGAGGAGAGGAATGATGAACTAGTTGGACGGACAAGACGGGAAGGGTACCGTGCTGCTGAAGGTAGCTTTCACAGAGCTGGACAGACCGGGGTGTTTCCAGCTCCTCGTCAGGGGAATGTTGCAATTACAATCCCAAATCAGGGAGCTCCGTCTCAAGGTGAAACAAGCTTCCGATCAAACGGTTATCGCCAATCGAGATACAAGCCAAGCGGGAGAAGGGGTTGTGTTTCAATTGTGACGAGAAATATCATATCAATCATAAATGTAAAAGTCGGGCCTTATTCATGTTTGGAGACGAGAGGAGGAAGATTAGTCGGAAGTAGAACAGTAGGGAACATAGGAGATACCGGCTGATGAAGACTTGGAGGTAAGTCTAAACACCTTTTCAAACTCCACTAATCTCCGCAAATTTTGGATAATGGCTAAACATGGACATGAGGACTTAGAAGTTTTGATTGATATGGGGTAACAATAATTTCATACAAGAAGCATTGGTGGGAAAACTGGGGTTAAGTTGTGAAGAAGCCAAGAAGTTCAAGGTTTACATGGGGAATGGGCAGTTTCTCATTACTGGTTCCCGAATCGAATTCGGGTACGGAAGCGTGGGGATGAAAAACAGCGGATCGTGTATAACAAAATTTTTCATAAAACTTTTGAGATACTCTATAGATTATATTAATTTATGCACGAATAAATTAATCACATTAATTTACATCATTCAAGGATCAACCGAAAAATACCTGGAAGCCGACTCGGATGATAACTTGAATTTCTTTGACCACGAACAGTCCTTGCTCCAAGCTTTGTGTCTAGAATACCAAAGTCTTCCACGTTAATTCCTTGATTCCACGTAGACGTGTGTGTGGCACACGTGAGACAAAATAGGTTTCTTAAACACTCGAATTTCCACAAACACCAACGCATGCACGATGTGGAATTTTTGGAGAAAAATATTTTGTTCTCTTTTTCCTCTATGAGAATTTCGGCCACACTCAAAAAACTAGGGCTCAATATCTGTTAAAAATTGTCTCTACAATTTTCTATCTTTCTCATATTTAAAGAGAAGAAGTCAAACTTCAAAATAGAATCAAATCCTTATCTCCAATTTTAAATTTGGAACAAAAAATCCCTTCCCCTTATCCACAAGGTGGCCGGCCACACTCTAGGGTTTTATCCCTGTGTGTGGCGCCTATATCAGATAGGGAAGGAAGAGATTTTATCCTTTATCCAGTAGTTCAATTTTAATTTAGATTCAAATTCGAATTTAAGTCAAAATTAAATTAATTTGAATTCTAAATTGAACAACTTATCAAATAAGTTTAAATGGATAAATCTAGATATGTTCAAATTCAAATTTAAATAATCACATTATTTAAATAATAATTAATTCTCAATTAATTATTTTTCGAGTATTTAATTTTAGAATTCCGTAATTCCAAAATTCCCATTTTGCCCTTTGTGTCTGGTAGAATTACAAG
>NW_010365165.1:68033-139805 GCF_000414095.1 Morus notabilis
ATAATGTTTTAATTAAAGATTCTGAACTTTAATTAAATTCATTATGAACAATTACTTTTGATTATTATTCTTAAACATTATCCTCTCGTATACAACACTTATATACCATGTTTAAGGTTACATAAATAATCAAGGAATTTTATTTGATATTTATAAAATATTCATAAATATATGCACATAAAATGATGAATAAACTCTTTTATTAAATAAATAATAAATATCCTTTTACATCTCATGCTTCTAGGACATTATTCCCAATACTCGTGTGTGACAAGAAGTGTGTCGGGGTAGAACTTGTCCTCCAGGGAACTCGTTTTGAGGTGGATCTATTTGTTCTACCTATTTGGGGATTGGATGTGGTATTAGGAATGCAGTGGCTACGGACTTTAGGCCCCTGTGTACATGATCATGATGCCTTGACGATGGAATTTAAATGGCAAGGCCAAAGTGTGAAATTAGCAAGCAATACACACCTTTCACCTAGGCAAGTTACCTTCTCACAATTGAATGCAATGGTTCAAGATGGCACTGTTAGGGGGTGTTCACGTTGGCCGCAATTGAGGAAGACATCGAGGCGGTAGTGGCCATGAAGGGAGAGGTAGAAGAGTTGGAGCAGGGGCTGCCACCAGAGGGAAAAGGCTTGATCCAGCAATTTTGGACAGTGTTTAAGGAGCCACGGCACCTGCCCCCCCCCCCCCCGCAGCCTCTCTCCCGCCCCCAACCCCCCCCATTCGCAACATTGATCATCGGATTCATTTGCAACCCGGATCCTCCCCTATGAATGTGAGACCGTACAGGTATCCTTACTTTCAAAAGGAGGTGATGGAGCGGTTGGTTAAGGAGATGATGGAGTGCGGATTCATTTGCTAGAGCATGAGTCCATACTCATCCCTGGTTTTGCTGGTAAAGAAAAAGGATAGGACTTGGAGGTTTTGCATGGCCTACCGTGCTTTAAATGCCCTCACCATCAAGGATCGATTTTTGATTCCTACAATTGATGAATTGTTGGATGAACTTGGCGGGGGCAGCAGTATTCTCCAAGTTAGATCTCCCTGCGGGGTACCACCAAATCCGGATGGACAGGAGGGATATTCACAAGACCGCATTCCGCACTCATGAATGCCATTATGAGTTTGTGGTAATGCCATTTGGCCTAACAAACGCACCATCCACATTCCAGGCGGCGATGAATCAAATTTTCAAGCCATATTTACGCCGATTTGTTATTGTGTTCTTCGATGACATATTAGTGTACAGCAAGAGCTTGGAAGACCACGGGAGCCACCTTCGAGTCGTGTTGCAGTGTTTAGCGGCTAGTGAATTCTACGCCAAGGGAAGCAAGTGCAGGTTTTTTCAAAGTGCCATAGATTACCTAGGTCACATTGTATCGCATGAAGGGGTACGGGCCGATCCAGCCAAGGTGGAAGCAATGGAAAACTGGCCGCAGCCAAAGAATTTGAAGCAACTCAGAGGTTTCTTAGGCTTGACGGGTTACTACAGGCGATTTGTGGCTCACTACACGGCTATAGCAGCTCCACTCACCGAACTACTTAAGAAGGACAATTTCCTGTGGGGCGATGAGGCAACTATCGCCTTTGAAAGGCTTAAGAACACCATGATGGAAACCCCTGTGTTAGCCCTACCAGATTTTTATAAGACTTTTGTGGTGGAAACAGACGCCTTAAACATAGGCGTAGGGGCAGTGCTAATGCAAGACGGGCACCCTGTGGCGTACTTCAGCATAAAACTAGGGCCTAAGTTGTTGGGTGTGTCAGCCTATCTGCGGGAGCTGAGGGCAGTGGTTGAGGCAGTCACTAAGTGCAGGTAATACCTCTTCGGAAGACACTTTGTCATTAGAACTGATCACAAGAGTTTAAGGGAGCTTCTCACACAGGTTGTTCAGACCCTGGACCAGCAACACTATGTTCGGAAGTTAATAGGGTATCAGTTTACAATCGAATACAAACCAGGTTCGGAGAACTCGGCGGTGGATGCCTTGTCACGAAAACATGAGCAGTCAGAATATCAACTCAGGGCAGCGGTTTCTATTGGACAATTTAAATTTTTGGAGGAGCTGCGCCGCGAGAATGGAACTTGTGGCGAGCTACTGGAGTTACAAGGTCAGCTGGCGAACAGTGCACAAGATGATTCAGTTTTTTCCTTTCAGAATGGCCTGTTGTTCCACAAGGGAAGGCTGTATTTAAGCAAAGATTCTAGGTTAAAGAGTAAGATGTAGCAGGAGTTCCACGAAACTCCCATCGGAGGCCACGCAGGAGTGGAGAGGATGTTTATGCGACTAAGTGCCAGTTTTTATTAGGAAGGTATGTGAAGGGATGTCAAGGACTATGTGAGCAACTATGTGACTTGTCAGACTGTCAAGTATTCAACCGCAGCACCTAGTGGATTGTTGCAGCCCCTAGAAGTTCTCGAACGAGTATGGGAGGATTTGGCCCTGGATTTCATTGTGGGATTGCCGAATTCAAAGGGGCACACTACCATTCTCGTGGTAATTGATAGACTCACCAAATATGCCCAATTTGGATCCTTGCCGACGGACTATACAGCCACCAAGGTTGCATAACTATTTTGCGGAATGGTTATTAAGTTGCACGGCCTTCCACACTCTGTTGTCTCATACAGAGACCCCATTTTTACTAGCCAATTTTGGAAGAAGCTGTTTGAGTTGATGGGCACCCGGTTGAAGATGAGTTCTGCCTATCACCCACAGACCGATGGACAAACGGAGGTGTTAAATCGCTACTTGGAGCAATATTCGAGAGCATTCACCACCGACCAACCTAAGCTCTAGAGTACATACTTGCACTGGGCCGAATATCACTACAACACATGCCATCACTCGGCCATTGGGATTAGCCCTTTCCAGGCTTTGTATGGCCGACAGCCTCCGACCATTCCAACATATGTCAATGGGACTACCTCGGTATAGGCCGTTGATGAGGCCCTTACGGCTCGAGATGCCTTGCTACAACACCTCAATGAGAACTTGACACAAGCCCGAAACCGCATGAAACAGCTGGCTGATCGAAAGCGTCGAGATGTGGAGTTTCCAATGGGGAAGTTAGTGTTAGTTAAGTTGCAGCCATATAGACAGTCGACAGTGGCAAGGCGCTTGAATTCAAAACTTTGTCGGCGCTACTTCGGACCTTTCCCGATCATTGCTCGAGTAGGGCCAGTCGCATATACACTAGAATTGCCACCAGGAAGTTGGATTCATCACACCTTCCATGTCTCACTACTTAAGGAATTCAAAGGGGACATTTAGACAACTAGCTACCCACTGCCTGACGTGAGTAAAGCCAATCGTCCTCTTCTCACACCAACGGCAATCCTTGCTTCCAGAATCATTCAAAAGTAGGGCACAGCTGTGAAGCAAATTTTGGTGCAGTGGTCCCATAGTCCCCTGGAAGATGCCACGTGGGAAGACCTTGTGGAGTTTGGACAGTTGTACAACTTACCCAACCTTGAGGACAAGGTCGAATTCAATGGGAGGGGAAGTGATAGTTGGACCAAGCTGGAGCTGACACATAACAGGGTGCAGCAGGGGCTTAAAAAATGGGCTGAAGACAAGGCCCAAGAAGGGGGAAAACGACTGGTTTCAAGGGTTGTTTTGAGAAAAAGGGGCAACAGAAGGGCGAGGAGTAGCAAGGGAGTTCTAGAAGAGGGATCTGGTGTTGAACACGGCGCCAGAGCGCGTAGGATCCCGGGGTGGCTAGACGGTTTCAAGCTGAAGGAAAAACGTTAAGAGGAGCTAGAATTCCGGGTAGTTATGAGCAATTCTGTTATGGGAGTTATTTTGCTATTTTCTTTTCTTTTCCATTTGTTCGGAATTCTCGTTGTAAGAAAATGGAGATATAAAAGGAAGAGAAGCTGTAATAAGGAAGTTAAGTGAATAATAGTTTTTCTTGAGGAGTTTCACACTGACTCGAAGAGTGCAATTTATGTCATTTTCGTATCACAAACTCTTGATTAACTAGATAAACTTCCTGAATATGATGTCTCAAATTTTGTATCGATTTTTTTCTTTACGAAGTTGATATATATGAAATTGCAATGATAATCATTTTGAAAATTATAAATTTCTAAGTGTATATACATATAGTAATTAAGAGGTTTTATAGAACGAAAACGTATGATTTAATAACTAAGCGAAATTAGTAGCTTAATTAAGATAGTTTTCCGCATCAACCATACAGATAAACAGATAAAATTGAATATGGGTGGATATTTAATTATATTTTGACCTTCGATTTCTTCAACTAACGCACATCGATACTATTAATGATCCATTCAAATGTGTTTTCAACTATTTTGATGTACATTTCACTTCTTTGATCAAAGCATTTGAGATATAATAATATATTAACAGTTTCAACTTATCTTCAATAAGGTGGATTTCTCCTTTTAAAATAGTGGCTTGTATCCTTGTATTGTTTTAATTTTATTATGTAATAAAGTAAGATTCTTACAAAAGAAACAAAATTTTTATTTTTATTTGTTCATTAAATATATTATATCCATGAATCAATTAAAAGTGATTTTTGGCATCTGTTTGAGTTAAATATTTTTGTTCTTAACAAATTTTTTTTTTGGTCAGAAACCATCACTTTTGTTGTCCATCCTCTTATACATGAGTTAAATGAAGTGTTTTTGACAAAAAAAACAAAATTGTGATGAACAACAAAATTTAACTCAAATAAATACTAAAAAAGTTGATTTTGGTTGGTTCACAGATATAATATTTTTTTTCTTTGTCATGATATGAAAGGATGAACAACAAAAGTAATGAATTCTCTTAAAATATGGTCAAGAACAACAAGATTCAGCTCAAAGAGATGTCAAAATTAATTTTGGTTGATTTGTAAATATAATACATGTATATTTTCTAAATAAATAAAACTTTAATTTTGTTTTAAAAAAAATCTTGCTTTTAGAAAAAAAAGAACGCAATACTCCTGCTATTATAGCTGAGAAAATTACGAAATGTTCCTTTATCTTAAAACTTTTTTCCCCCTTTTTTGAGTTTATTTTATAAAGGGAAAAAGTGACGAGATATATAGTGTATAATGTGGCATAAATATTTATCCCAATGAGTCCAAGAATTGGTGTACGTTGCTAGGTTATCCTGAAAAGACACTGCAGACGTTTCTTTCCATTATTTTAAGGATATTCCTCTTGCTTTTCTTTTCAAAATAAATATACTTTTGGATTGACTAAAATAACTTCAGTATTTAAGTTGTCATGTCATCAGTACTTGGAGTCGGCAGACCGGCACCGTCGTCCACAATGGATGACTACACCAGAATCCACACGAACTGTCGGAATTGGTCTCCGAAATCGACGGGTGACCATCTGTTTGTCGTCGGCACCAACTGTCGGAATCACCCACTGGATGACGACAGATTATTTGTAGGAATTGGTTGCCAAAACAGACGGATGACCACGTCCACAAGTCGCCTTCAACACCTACTCTAGAGTCACTCACTCGGTGACCACTGGTCACCTACGCCAATAACCAGTCACGAGTTACTAGATGGCCACTTATCGTGCACTAACGCCATTCAGATTTCTTAGTAGATGTCCGTCGAAATCCAAAAGCAAACAAAAAAAAAAAAAACTAGAACAATCCGGTTTAATGGTGCCTCTCCTAATAATATTGTTTAGTATCTTATTTCGCAATGTTTTTAGAGGCTGAATAGTCATATCTCAGTTAATTTGATTCTTATTGTCAACGAGAAGCAAGCATTAGAAGGCAGTTTTTTTCCCTCTAGCAAGCTTTTTCGAGTTGGACATGGATGCGACACTTAGGAGAGCAATGGAGTTTTCTGGTATGTTTCAATTGGTTGTTTTTTCCGTAGTGAGTCTTATAGGGGTGAACAATCCGGTTAAATGGTGCCTCTCCTAATAATATTGTTTAGTCTCTTATTTCGCAATGTTTTTAGAGGCTGAATAGTCATATCTCAGTTAATTTGATTTTTATTGTCAACGAGAAGCAAGCATTAGAAGGCAGTTTTTTTTCCCTCTAGCAAGCTTTTTCGAGTTGGACTGGTATGTTTCAATTGGTTGTTTTTTCCGTAGTGAGTCTTATAGGGGTCCTTGCTCTTCTCCAAGGGCTACAGAAGCATTTGAGTCTTACAAGGTAGGGGAACTTGCTTTGGAGAGTTTCTTTTTTAGGTGGTTATTTGAATAGTATTAAGGTTGAGGCCCTTAATGGTGCGTCAAATCTTGTCTCTTGAGTTTCTCAATTGTATATCCATGTCGCAAGACACATTTCTTTTGGGTATAATAGTTGTAGGGACGAATAGCTAATTTATAATAGACAGATTCAAAACTTTAATATCAAGTAGAACAAGCAATCTTAACATTCCTCCAAATGATTTTGATTTTGATTTTAAAGTCTTTTGTTGTATGCTTATTTTATTTTGATTTGATCCCGCACATAAGTTATAATAGGTTTCTGTTTGTTCCATGTCATAAATGAATTGCCTACATAATGGATCGGACTGATTTGAATTTAAGATCTCATCAAGTAGAATAAATAATCTTAATACTATTTGACCGGTGGTATGCAAGACAGATTTTGAAGACTATTGTTGTTTGTTCGTTTTATTTTGATTCGATCCCCATAAGTTATAATAAGTTAGCTGATCTGAGTCCGTCTTTTGATTCAACTTTAGCCTCCACTTCCTCTAATGGCTCTAGTGTTACTGCCAACTGGAAGTTAATACTTAATTTTGTACTGCAAAATCAATTAAGTAATCTCAGTTTCTAATGTAAGAAAAATACCACTTCAACTTTTTTCTTCTTTTTGTCGCTATAGAAAGATGATAAAAGCGCTATCATTCGTGATGACATGTATCAAGTATGACTTTACAACATATTTACTTGCCTTTGTTATATAAAAATCAATGGTGGCTTAGGAAAATTTGTTTTGTTTTTGGCAAAGGAATCTATATTCTCATTTATAATGCCATCTTAAGTTAATGTTTCATCCCCATAAGTTATAATAAGTTAGCTGATCTGAGTCCGTCTTTTGATTCAACTTCAGCCTCCACTTCCTCTAATGGCTCTAGTGTTACTGCCAACTGGAAGTTAATACTTAATTTTGTACTGCAAAATCAATTAAGTAATCTCAGTTTCTAATGTAAGAAAAATACCACTTCAACTTTTTTCTTCTTTTTGTCGCTATAGAAAGATGATAAAAGCGCTATCATTCGTGATGACATGTATCAAGTATGACTTTACAACATATTTACTTGCCTTTGTTATATAAAAATCAATGGTGGCTTAGGAAAATTTGTTTTGTTTTTGGCAAAGGAATCTATATTCTCATTTATAATGCCATCTTAAGTTAATGTTTGATCGTGCCTGATTTATTAAAAAAGAATAAAAATTTTCTACTAATTCATTTAACTACAAACCGGTCTTTGCGCATGTGTCAACATATATGGAGATATACAGTGCTGTGATATATATGCTAGCTCTTTTCCAGAAGACCGCTGTATATTCTTCTTTTTAATAAATCAAGAAGAAGAAGATGATGATGATGATTTGGCCGTGAAAACATTTTCATACTCTTTCAGAATCCAGATATTAGTGTCTGGAGATGCAATGCCTATAGATGAAAATTAAGTAGTCGGTACTTTTCCATGTGATAACAACTAGTACTAGATGGCGTTTCTGCATGTACGCACATTGTTAATAAATAAGTTTTAAAAAAGAACAAAGAAAAAGAAAAAGGCCATCAAAATTATTGCAAGCTCAAAGTTTTCTGTCTAGATTAATCTCAATGTTATACATAATATGTATATAAATAACGTCAAGGGAAATACTAGCTACCATATCTGTGATTGGACTACCTCTAGGAACATACAAATTATATGTATATTAGCTAGTTAATTCCTCTAGAAACAAAAGGAAAAAAAAAAAAAAAAAAAAAAAAAAAAAAAAAAAAGAGAAAAAAAATAACTTTTGATTTGTATTCTTCCAGAAGCATACTACAAAACACAAGAAATTCATGGGTGAAGAGGGAATTAGAGAAAACCGCCTCTACCATGATGAGAGATGGTTATTAGGGGCAAATGATATAGTAATCCTCAAGCTGTTTTTGCCGGAAAGGGGTGAGCCTGTTATGGCATAGTGATGGTCCAGAAGGAGGAACTGGCCCTCTTGGAAGCATGCCTTCCATCAAGCTGTTATAGTCCCTGTCCCTCATAGCTCTGCCGCAACTCGCACCCAACACCGCCGTCGCTAAAACTAAAACAACGACTGGAATTACAATCCTCACGAAGCCCTTTACGGACCCCTTGGAGCTTGACATGATGCTTGTTTTCTTCCTCCTATACTTCAAAATTGTTGTGTAACTATTAGTCACATGTAGAGAAGAAGATCATGTATAGGACAATTTATTTATATAGAATAAGAAGAGAGAGTTGATCTTCTTTGCCGTATGTGTTGGACCATAGAACTAATGGAACTCTGAAATATTGAATGAGTTAATTGACTATTATACAATTTACTATTTTACAAACTTCTAACACCCCATTTCACACGGGGGGGGGCTAAGAGGGACTAGTACAAATCATATAATATATATATATATATATATATATATTTGAGTTTCAACGGCAAGTAACATAATAAGGTATGTGTACTTTCAAAAGTGGGATTAATAATTATTTTAGTTTCTTTTAGAATTCTGTGAGTGAATGTCAATATGTTGAACCATGCAATAGCAGCCAAGTTGGAAAATTTCACTGAATACTTTTTAAGTTTTAAATTCATGATTTTCTAAACCACTAATTTCGCTTATCTCTATCAAATCCCTCCATGCTTTCCCGTTTATTTTCTAAGAGAAAATTATTAGCCCGAATACGCTCGACTGAGATAACAAACATACACAAATGGGAAATGAAAGAGATTTGATTAAGATTCCACAACAAATTATAAAACTCTTTTGAAATTTTGACTAAATGCAGAGAAGCAGAACCAAATGACCGGTATGCATTTTTTTCCATCTATGCATCGATCATGCATTACCGAACGACAATAACAAAAAAAAAAAAATGTCGTATATATATATAATTAGCATAATCTATACCAACCATATATGGCCTCTTGGTCTCTGGTCGTTGGTCTAAATTTTTAATGAGAAATTTTTGAACTTACCTTAGAGTTAATGAGTCTAAATTTTTATCATTTACTCTTTATTAATACCTTTAACTAATATAATTTTTTATTTAAAAATAATATTAATAAAGAATAAAAATTCAAATTCATGCGCTATAGGGAGTATTGGGCTCTTTTTCTCAAATTTAATTCTTTGGAATTTAGGTTTTTCTTTAAGTACATGGATCTAAATTTTTAACTTCTATTATTGATTAATAGTAATTTTAACCCTCATTTTTTTATTAATACTCTTTTGTTAGTATAGTTATTTGATTAAAAAAATTATTAATCAAAAGAAAAAGGAAGAAAACTTTACTCACGCACTTTTAAGAGTGAGCAATATTATAAGTACCGGTAGTACTAATCATCTGATAGAAAGTAGATCATGTAATGTGAGACCTACAAATAGTATCTACTTTCCATTAAATTATAGTGTTTTTTAGTTTTTTTTTTTTTAAAAAAATATTTGTCTCCTTCCCTGAATTACCAAGCTTAGAATCATGTATTGTCTGTCGATTTTTAGAGATGATGCCTTGATTAATCCTTCTCTGTCAATCATGTACCCAACATGTATGAAATAAGTTATTGGGCGAAAGTCAAACACATGAAGTTGACCAATTCAGAGATATAAATGACAAATTTTAAATTTAACATCTCATGCTTCTAACTTCTTCATTAATAATTAAAGAGATTCTATCTGACGTACTTTTTTCTAACCGTTAGATCTATATAATTTTTAATTTTTATGTGGTTTTATATATATCTGATGGATATAAAATCTGATATACTCATATATTATTGTATCAGGGAAGGTCTCACACTTTCTTTCATTAAAAAAAAAATTATACAAAAAAATGATAAATACTAGTTGAGGACGGTGGCAGCCGCTAACCTCATGTTTGGCCTACAAACAGTAATAAACGGTTGTGATTGAATATCGTTGGATAACAAGAGAGGTTCTAAGCTTGCAATTATGTATATAACATAAATACCAGCCATGCATGTGTCGATTATAAGTTGGGGCTCAGTCCTTGTAATTCTTCAAGAGTTGGGAGCCTGCGGAGCCGGAGAATTTGTGATGTGTCAAACAGCACACTAATTAATGTTTATTGTGCAATCTTTGAATCATGCATGAGGTTTTTTTTTTTTTCGTTTTTGGTTTTTGGTCTTGTTTTTGTTGTTGTTTTTGTTTTTTTGCTAATTAATCTTGAATAATGCATGTACACAGTTGGTGGATATAATATTAATAGTAGTTATTCTAATACTTATCATCTGAGCCCGTTCACTTTGCTGATTCAAATTTAGAATTCGAGTTGAGATGTGATTTTATGTGAGAGTTTTTTACTGTAGTAAAAAAGTTAGATGTGATTGTTTGTGATAACTTTTTACTGTAGAAAAACTCGAATTAGCGAAGTGAACAGGGCTTGAATCTACCGTGTGAGAATCTTTCAAGAAGAAAACATTGTGTGAAAGTGAAGAACCCACATTCAAGTAACAACAAAAAATGGGGTGAAGAACCCACGGAAGATAAGATAAAAGCAAGACTTGTTCCGTTTCAACAGCTTGAGATTGTAGGAGTGATTTTTATTTTTATTTTTCCTGAAATTATCTTAGGAACATTTTTTTTTTTCCTTTTTCCAGGAACAGTTGTTTGATTAGTTGATATTAATCACAAAATACTAGACAATAAGTATGAAAAACATAACTATTTTAATTAATCGATTTTAAACTCATATGACAATCATATTAAATTTTAAAAATATGATAATTTTATATAATTTGATAAAAAGTTATCTTATGTCGTGTCATAAAAATTCCCCTATCTTGTAGGATCCACGAATTCTCTCCTCTTTCAAAAATGTGGATTTAGTTTCCTAATAACACCCCAAAAATGCAACTATTCTCTAGTAAGTTTGATGTTGTTGCGCTGTTAAAGTATTTGCGGTCAGCTCTTTTGTTAATAAAAAACTATTATAGTCAAAACTAGGTAGGTTTTTGGTATCTTTTTTTTAGTCGTCGTACACACTAAAAACATAATTTAAAAGCATCTTCAACAAACTCTTTAAATTTTAGTTAAAATAATTAAAGTTGTTAAAAAATTATTTTAACTAATAATTTTTAAATAATTCACTCTAATAATACTCTATATTTTAATAACATATAAATTATTTTAATATTTATTAAATTTAAAAAATAATAATTATATTTATTACGGTTGAAATAAAAAATAATACAAAAAATTAAATGATTAGTCTTTTTATGCTAGTTATATTAGTTAATGTAAAAGACATTTTTTAAAATAACTAACCATTTAACTTATAAGGAAAAGCTTTAAAAAAATAAATAAATCATTAGTTATTTTAACTAATGAAATGCTTATGGTTAGAGTTGTTAAAAAAAAATTAACATGATTTTAACAAAAACTAACATGAAACGCTAGTATGGTTAGAGTCCACCCCCATCGCGCCCAACTCTGATCCATGACTTGGTCGATTCGCGCTGAAATCCTCAAAAAATTCAGGCCTCCCCTGCCACATCTCTGGTTGTTCTTGGTTGTTTTTGGTTGTTCATATGGTTGTTCTTGGTTTGTTGTAGAGAGTGAAAAAAGCTCAGAATTGTTTGGTCTTAAAAAAAAAAAAAAGAGAACTGTTTGGTATTTTTTGAAGAACTTCTGGGATGTCGTTGGCAAAGGGGGGAAGTTCTTTTGAAGGAGAAATGTTTGGTTTTTTTTTTTTTTTAAAAAGATTTATGTTTTGATATTGATTTGTTTGTTTTCATTGAAGAACTAGATATGTTTTGGTTTTGATATGTGATTTTGGTCTTAATTTTGGTACATATGGTTTTGATTTGCAGAGGAAAAAAATTAAATAAAAAAATAGTTAATGATATGGGATTCTGGGTTTTTTTTTTTTTTTTATGAAAGGGGGAAGATGTTTGGGGATTCTGGTTTCAATTTTTTTTTTTCTCATTTTAGGCGTTTTTTTTCCAATTTTTAAAAGTTTTAAAAATATATTTTTTTAATCTTTTTAATTTTTACTTAAATAAATAGAAAAGCATAAATGATATTTCACAACTAAAAAAGCTTCAGGTATAAAAAATTATTTTTTAAGACGTTGAAATACACGGATGAAATTAAAAATAGATATATATATATATATTAAAAACTCATATTTTGATAAGACAAATGGTATTAAAATGAAATTTCCTCAATATTATAAAAACGACGGGTAATCAGCGGTCTAATTTTCCCTTTCCTGTTCCTGGAATAAAGGCAACTCAAAAAGGACGCATCGAAAAGGGTGTTGCAACGTTCGCGCTTCCCGGATATACGGCGTCGTTGCGACGTTCTAAGACGACAAAACACTTTCACTCGTGTTTAGTTCAAAAATTTGTATCATAATTTAAATTATAATTTATAATTTATTACAGTAATTTTTTTTATAAAAAAAATATATGTAAATTTAAAATAATTTTAAATTATAATTCTGAACATTAATTAAACATCCTCTTATTGAGTCTGTGCCTGTGGCGGTGCGCTTACTCTGACTCACCATTAAGACGACGGCGTTTTTACGACGACAGGAATCTCGCTTATCCAAAATTCCCCGATGAGTCTTGTCCAAAGGCAACATCCTCAAGCGACAATACCAGTACAGCCGCCCCAATTCTCGGCCAAGCTCGTGCGTCTTTGCCGGCGACGGATTCTTCGCCTCCCTCCGGTTTCTGCTCAGAGGTCAGTTTCTCGTGTTCTCCATTTTTCTTTTCACAGAAATTCTCATTATAAGAACTCTGATCTTTTTGTTTGCTTTGAAACCAAACGAACAATGGCGTTTTTGCTCTTAGAGGAGGTAGTTAAATTGTTTATGGAAGAAATAGTTAAATGTACGAGAAAGTTGCAATTTTCATGAATTTGTTCGTTTGTTGCTTTGTTTGTTTGGACTGTCGTCGATTTGAATTGTGTGCAGAATTTTCAGGCAGGTTGCTAGGATGTCTGTGACTGAAAAGCCTGGAATTTCAATTCAATCCATGGTGATAAAGCCTCCTTCACATCCTACCTATGATTTGCAAGGTGTTATCAAGTTAGCCCTCGCTGAAGATGCGGGTGATCGAGGTTCGATTCGAATTTGTCTCTTTATTTCTAGAGACTCTTATCTTGATCAATGTGTAATCACATTGGCGACTCCGGGTTGAGATTTGATTGCAATACAATAATCATTGTCATTAACATGTTGTTGGCTGCAATAGACAGTGATTTGAATTTAATGATAGTAAGCTTTTCGGGGTTTTTTTGTTAAGAGATTTTGTGTTTTTGTTTATTGTAGGTGATGTGACGTCTCTGGCCACGATTCCGCAGGATGCCGAAGTCGAAGCCCATTTCTTAGCGAAGGAGGATGGTGTTGTTGCTGGCATTGCACTCGCGGAGATGGTGTTTCATGAAGTTGATCCTTCTCTAAAGGTCTTTGGATTCTGCATTTTGCTTTTCTTTGATTACTTGTGTTGTTTGCAATGTTTATTGACGCGTCTTGTGCACTTCAACATATAGGTGGAGTGGTCGCGGAAAGATGGAGACTCTATTCAAAAGGGCCTAAAGTTCGGAAAAGTCTATGGTAAACTCGGAATACAGTTGTTCAGTAGCATTTGAAGCTTTATTGGAAGTTAGTTTTTACAAAATTGTATACAGGAACGGCATACAGCATTATTGTAGCTGAAAGAGTAGCTCTAAATTTCATACAGAGGATGAGTGGAATAGCAACTCTAACTAAGGTACTACTGTTTCATTCGTTTGGTTTCCTGAGTAGATCTAATTAGGTTATGCAACTCTTTTATGCAATAATAGAGAAAGATTTGCATATGTAAAATATGGTCATCAGATATAGATCCTATCAGAAAAGATTCATACATGACCATTGGCTACTCATTCAGTGATACAACCCTCCTTCGGAGAAGTTATAGGTTTGAAGTCAAGGAGGGCTTTCACCACAAGGGAAAAAAGGGATTTGGAGTCAGGGAGGGGTATTTAGTTTATGGTTTTTTGTGCTAGAATAACCTCTATGCACAACTTAAAACCTTTTTTGCCTCTGAAATTTTCAAGAACTTTTTTTTTTGGCTACTATTCTAATACTGGCCACTTTTGAACCTGTACATGGATGATGTGCTAGATGTGTTTGAAGAAGCAGTATCACAATGTCAAACTTGTTGGAGAAACAAAGTGTATTTGTTAAATCGTTATGTTGGTATGCTAACTTCATTAGAGGCAAGAAGAGATTTTATGAGGCCTTTTCTTCCTGTAGGCAATGGCCAATGCTGCCCATCCTGCACTTATCTTAGAGACAAGAAAAACTGCTCCAGGTTTACGTCTGGTGGATAAGTGGGCGGTATATGTTGTTTCCTCCCTTTATTGTTCTACTTTTGCTCGATTTAACATCATGGTTGTCCTAATAACACTAAATGATGTAGGTTCTTATTGGTGGAGGGCGGAATCATAGAATGGGTTTATTTGATATGGTATTAATAAAAGATAATCATATATCAGCTGCTGGTGGTGTCACAAATGCTGTAAGAGCTGTATACATGTATCTAGAGAAAAACAATCTTAAAATGGAGGTTGAGGTTGGTTCTTCTTCTTCTTCTTTGGAAAAATGTCTCTTGGTTTCCAACCTTTCTTGAACAATCGCTTGATGTTTGTCCGACACTACTATATAGTGTACCATCATATTCGCAAAAGTGCCCCCATAGTTCTCCGCATTTTGTGTGTGTATGTTTGTGTTGGTATTGTTGTGTATATGTACATTAGACACAATCAAAGAATCGTCTCTGTTGGTTCATAAACTTTTTTATGTTTTCCAGGTTGAAACTAGAACTCTAGACGAAGTACACGAGGTGTTAAATTATGCATCCCAAACAAAGACTTCTTTGACCAGAATAATGTTGGATAATATGGTTGTGCCACTCCCAAATGGAGATGTTGACGTATCCATGCTTAAAGAGGCTGTGAAACTGATTAATGGGAGATTTGAGACTGAGGTAGCCTAAACTTAAGTTCTTCATATGCCTAACAGGAACCAACACTAATGTCGTCTTTTCCTTTCAAATGTTTCAATGCCCCACTGAACTTATCTTGCAAATATCCATGAGATTATTCTAGTCGTACTCGGTATTAGTGTTGTTAATTGATGACTACCTGCTCTATGGTGACAGGCTTCTGGCAATGTTACTCTGGAAACGGTGCATAGAATTGGAGGCACAGGGGTGACCTACATTTCTAGGTATCGTTTATATTCTCTTAATCTTTATGCAGAAGTCCTTAAAGTCTAGATGTTATGTTTTCTGCAAATAAATGGGAGAAGAGGAGAGGGATGGAATTGGAGTTCCGGACAAGGTGGGGAGTAGGGCGACCTGACTGGCAGTTACCACCAATCGAGAAGAATAGAAACTGAAATGCATCATAATTAGTAACAATTGCTCAATATTTTTACAGAGCTTTGCATAGCAGTTAATTATGATGACTACAGAAATGCACTAGTTTGCCATGATTGGCAATGTGCCCTCAATTGGCAGGACTTGGCCATTTTGGTGCCCTCAATTGATGATTGGAGAATAATTCTGGAATTAATGGAAATTGGTTTGTCCCCCATTGACTCATTCTTTTGGAAATTTGAGTAGACATATTTATGCGCCCTAGGCTTGCATTTTGGTGTCACCTTCATATATCTTGTAGAGGTATGCAAGTGAGAGTAGTCGTCATTTCTTCCCCCAACTTCCTCCCTTTACTTGGAATATCCTTTTCTCATGGCATTCATAATTCCGAATAGTAGCATTGATGAAAAGAAACATTTGGCACTTATCGGATGGATATGATTGGCAAAGTGCCCCTTACTTGAATGGTTACAAGTAAAAACTCCATGGTTTCATACTTGGTCTATCTGAACAAAATGTTTCTTCTTTTCGAAACATTCTTACCTATTATTTCTGCAAGTGGTTCACTAGAAATAAGTCCCTGGTATCAGTTTACAAGCATTTAAACAGCGTATTTTGAATTGGTCCCTTTTATGATTAACAATATTAAGCTAGATTTCTCTTTTGTGCAGTGGAGCACTAACACATTCTGTGAAAGCTCTTGACATCTCCCTCAAGATCGACACAGAGCTGGCTCTTCAAGTCGGAAGACGCACCAAAAGAGCGTAACCATTCTTCAACCAACCGTTCTGCTTAAGTTGTACACCGATTGGTATGCGAAAAATCCCATATCTTAGCTGGTCAAATAAATTGGTGTCTAAACTCAGCCCACATGGTGACCAGATAGTTACTTGAACGAACTGTTCAATAATGTATTACAAAAGCTCATTGATGAAAAAGAACTCTTTATAAAGGCGGCAGATACAGGACAAGTCCTTTTGTTGATAATTAGTGGAATACAGGTATACCAGAATGGCCTCACTACATGTGACCTCTTTGCATTGAACAGGGCAGCTTGTCTTTTGGAAATGTCGGTTAGACTCATGTGATTTGTTCAATTTCCATATCATATCAAACTTTTAATCTTTCAAAGAGCTTTATGGCATAATGGTAGACTTGAAATTCCTAGAGAAATTTGTGATTTCCCCCACAGTAAGTTATACCATGAGATTCTTCTAGAGCTGGATTTATTTATTATTTATTATTTATTTATTTTTTGGGTGAGAAAAATAGGGATTGTTTTTAATATGAAAGAAGAAAAAAAAAAAATTGGAGAATGTGGATTCGTTTGGTGGTGCATGATGGTTACACATCTGGAGAAGGTATGAAAGCAACTTGGCTCATTGGGATTTGAATGTGGAATTGAGAGTGCGACTAAACATGAAACCAACATATTAAGAGAGAGATCTAGACCTCTGTGGAGAGAGGGAATATGGATTATTAGATTATTGTGGACTTACTTTCAAATATTAAGAGAGATCTTGCTCTTGATGCCCTCAACGAATTAATACAAATTTGTTTCCTTTTTTTTCTAACAGAAAAAATACAATTTTGTGAATTCATCAAATTAATGCAAATTCCATCTTCTAGAAGATTAATTAATTAATTACGTGTATAAAATCTTTCTGCTCAAATTTTTTAAAGCCGGATTGAAACAAAGTCTAGCAAATTAAGTTGCTGCGAATAACATTGAAATGCTTCGTATAAGTGATTTATTAGTTTGATACATCATCGTTTCTAGTATATTCTTGCAGCCATGCTTGAATTGAATGCTCCTTTGGTTGGACTTGGATTTTGCCAACGTCTATCAAATAATAACCCTTCTTTTCTTCTTGGTTTTTCATATTCTTTTTCCTTTCGGTTCTTTTATTAGTTTTCTTGTTTCCTCCCTTTACTATTCTTCCTTTGTCAACCCTTAAATACTAATTTAAAGTTTCTTGTATATATATGTGGTGTGCAATTCTCATTTACATAATCATATTAAATATAAATTTTTTTTTTATTAAAACAAAGTATGACAATTTAACTCTCACGTTTTAAAACGGTAAAAACCTTTTACTTCATAATAGTTATTCTCTCAAGGGATTTCACTTTATGATATTAATTGAGTAGATTGCATTCGCAATTAATAATAATTTCCTATTCTTTTTGCAATCATCTACATCTATGAGTCTATTTATTTTCCTTTTCGCTAAAAATTGGTCTACGAGTCTATCCTTTTCCTTTTCGCTAAATATTGGTCTTGTTCTCCTTGTGTAAAACATGTATATTTATTTTCAGTTTGTTATGCTACCAGAAACTTCTATGATTTCAATAAATAAATTTCAGCACTTACTTTTGAGATCTAAATATATTTCACATCGTATTTTTCTGTGATTGCACTAATAATATATTCTTCACATCTTATGCCTAAGGTTTATTTTACACAATCAGAAACTAAACTGTTGTGAAACTTTTTATTTTTTATTTTTTTGTCTCTGTAATATATAGAAGAATTCTTCAATAGGATATGAAAAAAATACAGTCAAAAGATCCAGTTTTAAACTATCTGCTTTTTATCAAATTATGTTGAGTTGTTATACTTTTTTAATTTAATATGATTTGTTCGATAGTTTAAAATAGTATCTTTCTAGTCCCCACTTAATTGTCCAAAAATGTATTCAATTTCTGAGGTGAAAAAAATATTGAGCAGCAAGGTCAACGGAGTTTTCATGACCAGTATGGCTACCCTCTTGTGGTCAATTAAACTGCCCCCACACATGGCTTTCTGTCCCTTTTTTTCAGCCCCTTATTTCTACTGTACATACTTGAAGAAGAATTGGTTCAAAAACAAAAACAAAAACTCTGTCCAAATTTTCATTTTCATGGGTTGCCATCTAAAGATACCAACTATTTATGGGCTGCCTCTGATTACTTTTCTAAATTTAAATCAAAAAAATTAAAGTACATTAAAAAAAAAAGAAAAAAAGAAAGAAAGAAAGAAAGAAACCCCTTGAAAGGCAGTGTAGAAAGATTGTAGACAACTTTTGTGCTGAAGATGTCATACCCTTTGAACACTGTCCTTTAAAAAAGATGGCTCGTATCTTTTATTTGAGATCATAGTCACCAAGCAATTTGATCTGAATTCCTTCTCATTGGAAAATGGGAATAGAAAAGAAAAGAAAAATATGCTCCTTTCTAGAGCAAGGCCAAACAAACAGAAAAGCCCTGTGGTTTGGTTTCAGCTGCAATCTTAAACTGAAAACAATGAAAAAAGAAAAGAATAAAAGTGATTGGTATTTTTCTTTTCGTGTACGTTTATCCCTGACATGGAAATTCATTTCTCTCCAACCATCTAGGGGTACGAAATGAAACAAATAAATAGTTATTATTTTGGTTCATTATAACCGGCCTATGCGTTGCTTCATATAAGGTTATATTATTTAAGAGGAACATTTAAAATGTGACAGGATTTGACCTACAAACTGCTATGCCTAAATAAATATTTACCATCCAATGGGGCGTCTCATATTTGATTAAGGATAAACTAGAGAGATTAGGTGAAGAGGGAAATTAGAGAGCCAATCAAAATTACCTGCCAATACCCAGAAATGCTATATCTAAAAAGAGATTGGAGGTTTGGTCTGAGTCTTTTTCTCAACTTTTAATAGTTGTGCTGCTATTATTCTTCACCACATTGGACAACATCCTCTTCTTTTTTATTTAGTGGTAATCTTACAAACGATCCTGAGTTTTACTGTCAAATCTCACTTTTGTCCCTCACTTTTAAAGCGTCCTAAACTTAATTAGAATCTATTTATTTGTTTGAGTTGTAGTTCTTTTAATCAGCTGAGTGTTAAAAAGAAAAATAAATATTGACGATTTCAATTAACAGGCGTTTATTTTACATTTTCAGTTCACATCAAAATCACGTGTATATTTTGTGTTATATCAGTAGAATGCTATAATCTATTAGAATAACATGCATATTTCGTCCACTTTTAAAAACTATAAAAAAGACTAAAAGTGAAACAAATTGATAAATTGAGAATGAGTTTGTGACGTTTTAAAAATCGAAGACAAAAATGATATTAAAGATAAAAAAAATTATTTGTGAGATTAATCCTTGTATTTATTATTTTTTCTTGTTGTTTTTTTTTTTTTTTGGTTACTATTAAGTAGACATCTTTAGCAAAATAAAGTTACCCTATCCAGAGCATATAAACCTATTATTCTTATGCAAAACCTATTATTCTTATGAAAGTGAAACTCATCTAATTATTCTCAATTATAGATCAAAATGACTTAATATAAGTCCATACATGAGCCTCTCGTAAGGTAAGATTCACACTGATTAAATGACTGAAAACGAATATTTTTGACATTGGCGAACATTCTTACAATTCTCCACTCACTATAAAGATAACACCAAATGCGCGTATAGGTTAAAAAAAAAGAGAAATTAAAAAAGAAAAGGTTATAAAAAAAATAAAAATAAAAAGAGAAAATACTGAGTACGAAACTAAGATCAAGTGGATAAAAATAAGATAACACCAAATGCGCGTATAGGTTAAAAGAAAAAGAGAAATTGAAAAAGAAAAGGTTATAAAAAAAATAAAAAAATAAAAAAAAGAGAAAATACTGAGTACGAAACTAAGATCAAGTGGATAAAAATAATGAGTACCGTATTGCGACTAGTAGTTAAAGAATAGTCCTTGGTACTTTTTCAAAAAGCTATTTATACTAATCCAACCTTAGCGTCACTTTTGTCCAATTACAAAGAGAATCCTCAAATTTTCTCAACCATTGCAACTTTTTTCTTTGTCATTAGATGGCAATAAGCAATAATGCTAGCTCAAACCAAAAGTTCATAAGTGCGATTGAGATATTTACCAACTGATTAAAGAGAAACTTTGGAAATAAAGACGCGACGCAAAACCTTAGTGGATTTATATGCCCAGTCAATGTCATTAGAATGACCTAGCCGACCATGCCCGAAAAACACCAAGGCATACTACAACAATTACAATAGGAGGATGACAGAGAAAAATTACGGTACGACATGGAAAAAAAAATCCAGCTGATAGAACTCAATTACTTGTTTAATTTTTAATGTCTTAATTAACGTATAACTAATCACATTATGACATAACATTTAATAGATCTAAATATTAAAGTAAAGAAAAGTTAGTTAAAAGATATTTCATTTTAAAAAAATGATGTGGCACAATCTGATTAATTAGAAACCATTTTAGATATCAAAATCGGACAAATGATTTGAATCCTAACTGATAGTTACATTTATAAACCATCTGATTATTCTGTTAAGTTGTCATACTTTTCTTAAATTGGTATGATTCTTATATCATCTAAGAATTCTTTATGATGTTATATCATTATCCATATAAAGTTCTTTAAAAAGAAAAAAGAAAAGAAAAAGAATAATTTTTTGGTTTCAAATTACATCAGAATCATATCACATTAAGAAAAGTAAGATAAATTAAAGAAACTTGATGAAAATATAATTATTAAAAATTGTATCCTACTAAGAGAACAAAATTTTCATGTCCTACCACACTTTGCAAAAAAAGAAATAAAAAAGAAAATCTAATTCGCGTCCTGAATCATTAGAATATTTGTACATTTGAGCTCAAGTATTCAAAGATAATGCTATAAGATACTCAATACTTTAAAGATATTAAGTGGCTAGTTTTTAAGATCAGGGGCTAATTTTTTTTTTAAGGTGGATGATGACATTCCAATTGCATCATGCTTATAATATGACCAACCCCATCTCTGTCATCAAAATCAGACAAATGATTTGAATCCTAACTGATAGTTACATTTATAAACCATCTGATTATTCTGTTAAGTTGTCATACTTTTCCTAAATTGGTATGATTCTTATATCATCTAAGAATTCTTTATGATGTTATATCATTATCCATATAAAGTTCTTTAAAAAGAAAAAAGAAAAGAAAAAGAATAATTTTTTGGTTTCAAATTACATCAGAATCATATCACATTAAGAAAAGTAAGATAAATTAAAGAAACTTGATGAAAATATAATTATTAAAAATTGTATCCTACTAAGAGAACAAAATTTTCATGTCCTACCACACTTTGCAAAAAAAAGAAATAAAAAAGAAAATCTAATTCGCGTCCTGAATCATTAGAATATTTATACATTTGAGCTCAAGTATTCAAAGATAATGCTATAAGATACTCAATACTTTAAAGATATTAAGTGGCTAGTTTTTAAGATCAGGGGCTAATTTTTTTTTTAAGGTGGATGATGACATTCCAATTGCATCATGCTTATAATATGACCAACCCCATCTCTGTCTCCTAGAATTGAATATAAACAGCATTAAAATTGTTAGGGGTTATAGACTTCTAGCTCAATGGGGTGTATTAAAAGCTTTGATTTTTACTATTAATATTTAATCACAAGTTGACATAAAAATTAGATTTACATTTTCTATAGAGTTTTTTTTTTTTTTTTTTCTATAGAGATTTTCAAGTTTCTCGAAAAATTAAAAATTGGTGGATGAGTTTTCATTTGGCCTTATTTTATGGATGAGGAAACGTTTGTTTTTGTTTTTTTTTTTTTTTTGGGGCCTTTGTACACTTAGGTCTCGTTCACTTCGCGGATTCGAGTTTTCAATTCAAGCTGAGATGTGACATTTTCTGAGAGCTTTTCATTGTAGTAAAAAAAATTAAGGCCACGTTCATTTCGTTGATTCGAGTTTAGAATTCGAGTTTTTCTACATAAAAAGCTCTCACAAACAATCACATCTAACTTTTTTGCTACAGTAAAAAGCTCTCACATAAAGTCACATCTCAACTCGAATCAATGAACTAAACGGACCCACATGACATTTTCTGAGAGCTTTTTACTGTAGAAACTTAAAACTGAAAACTCAAATCGGTAAAATGAACGAGACCTTAATTTGACAAGGCATAATTAATAATCTATAAAGAAGAGTGGCATGGATTCTGCTAAAAAAGGGAAAAGAAAAGAAAATCCCCAATAAGTAATTCAACAAAATAACATATCCTTCACATGGAGGTGAGTCATGAATGATGATGATGAATGGAAAATTGTCTAGGGGCGGCTTGCCTCTTTATACACCCTCTTATTCTTTTGGTGACTATTTGCGTGTAGGAAATGATGTAACTTTAGGACAAAAGTGTGGGTGTCCATACAATGTAATAAAAGACTTTGCAATAAATTCCAATTTGGGAAAATGGGCATGCTGAAGATTAAGAATAAAGTGTACATACTATATACTATATAATATACATACTATTAGTGTATAGTTTAACCAAAGAAAACGCCAATAAGAAAACTGAAAATAATAATAATAATAATAAAGTACCATCTTTCGGCACGCCAAAGTAGTAGAAACACAACACACACACCTTTGCAGATGTTGCCTTCCCACCAAACCAACGCCAAACAAATGCTACCAAACCCCCTCCTTCGTTTGCTTGTAGATTTGTGTGAGACATGCCATCTGACTTCTTTCCTGTATCGGGAAAAAGTTTTGTGTTTCCATAGCATTATTCATGTGAAAAAAAATGATGTGATTTCTCTCTTGTCATGACCTTAAATGGAGTTTCTTATAAATTACTGATAGTTTCTATTTTCAACCGTTATATATGTATTAAAAATTATCTATTTTAATATTTTTTTAATTTAATAATTAAAAATTAATATTATTAGTAGGTCAGACCTCCATTAAACTAATATGTCAGTAACACTTATAATACTTGCAATACATTTCACCCCACTCTTTTGGTACATTCACAAGTCGATGGCTGCAGCCCGAGGATTAGGATAATGCGTTATAGATTACTCTTTCTGCGCCAATTAATGTGATATTTTTTGAGTTCGTTCAATATAATATTATAGTGTGTTATCGCCATGTGTAACCTAAAAAAAATAATATTGCATTTAATATCTAGAATTTTTTTTTTTTTGGCTGCAATCTAGAATTTTGATCTAAAGATTTAAATCGTGACCCCAATGACTTTTCAAATGAAAAAAAAAAAAAAAAAAGCAAACAATTACAAGCTAACACGGTTAAATATTTTTGTTTATTTTTATGGATAATAAACTTGTACATTCCTTGACACGAAACAAATATATATGTGTGTATGTATGTACATATATAATGCACGAATCTCACACATTCTCAACCCAGAATCCATACGAGTTTTGATTTCCAGTGGTAGCATGTGAATCTATATGATGACTTTAGCCTTTCTAAAATGCATTGATTAGGGTGGAATGAAGGAGAGATTTCCACCTTGGTAAAAGGAGAAAAATTTGCACAAGTTTGTTTAGTAAGGTAGATCAACCTCAATTGGTATGCAATTTAGTTGAAAAGCTTGAACAATAATTGCACAACTAATTTCAACATTACATTAAATAAAACTTTGTTAATGCCTCGTTATTGACCCTAATTAATTCCCACGTTGCCCTTTTCAAATCTAAGTTAAGTATTGCAAGTAAATATTGAAAATTTAAGTTCTTAATGAAGGGTCGTTAATTTCGCGTGCAGAATATACTTTGCATCAATTTCTTACTCCCATGTCCATAAAATTAGGAATTTGTAATTTCACATTCAACGTACATGGCATTGAAAGAATTGCTTTTATCAGAGAAACTCATTTTTCAAATTGTACACATATGATATGTACGGACATGCAATTCTGTTACAAGGGGGAAAAAAAAAAAAGGGATTTCTTTGGTGATTTTGTCATGCCTAACTACGGAATATATGGATCTGGGTCAAGAGAAGTCGATGTCTAATATATACTAGATTTAGAATAATTCATTTTAATATGGAAAGACATTTCAATGTAGAAAATACGTTTTCTTTCTTTCCGGTAAGGGTATATAACAAAATATTTTAATCTAGGTGAAGGAAGTAAAATGATAAAAGAGAGATTTTCTCTCATGTTATTTAGTAAAAGAGACAAAAAGTGAAAAAAAAAACATCAAATCTAGTTCATTTCACAATAATAAGCCTATACATATATAAATATAATGAATAATTAAAGTTAAAATAATTATTTTACATCTTATTTTTTTGTTAAATTTTTTCCCTCTTCTTTTCTTTTCCAAAGCTATAAGGATTATTATTGGGCCTGTGAATTTTCATTTTCCTTCATTTCTCATTTCTTTTCTACCAAATAATTTAAGATTATATTTTTTTCTCTAAAAAAATATTTTCTTGAATTTCTTTCCTCTCCCTTTTACACTCTACCAAACTCAGTGTTGACAGAAAAGGTATAAAAAAAAAAGACGAAACAAAGATCTTTTTTTGGCCTTGTGCTTTCTTCTAAGCAATAGAAGAAGAGAAACATAAAAGCATCTTCAATACAATACTATAAATGATGTGTCAATTACAAATTTAACATTTGAGTATAAAAAATACTCTATAATACAATGTTATTTGTTGTGTTAAATTTCTCATATGCTATATTTTGTAATAAATTTCCCACTAAGTCTAGCATATGAAAAATTTAACATTTGATTGCTATTGATTGAACATTTCATGTAATAAATGTAACTTTTGCATTTTCTAATTATTTTAAACATAAAAATTTACTTTTACAACTTTCCCGCCAAGTATCCTTTGTGGCAAATTTCCACTAAGTAAACTTTGTAAACTTACTTTGTGATAAATTTCTCGCCAAGTATAGCATATGAGAAATTTGACATTTAATTGTTATTGGTTGAAATGTTTACTTTTTCATGTAATCAATGCAACTTTACATTTTCTAATTATTTTAAACATAAAAGTTTACTTTTAGAACTTTCAAAGCTTAATAATTATGAACAAAAGTAGATTTAACATTTCAAATAGCATTATGCATCAGAACAAAAATGAAAATAACATATTATATAACACCTTTTGATGGTAAATATACAATTGGTATTAACATTTATATTGGAGATGGTCTAAGTCAATGCTTTTTAATCAATGTTTGAATAGTGTATGGAAAAGATCTTTTCCATTTCAAAAGAGTTTTTGAAGATGTTTGAATAAATAAATCAAAAGTACTTTTGTTGTAAAAAGTAGTGATAAAAAATGATATTAGATGAAATATTAAAAAGGTAAATAAATTTTTTTTCATAAGTTATTTTTTTAAAAAGTACTAAGAAGCTAACTTGTTTCAAAATATAAAAGTCAAAAGCACTTTAACATATCCATCTAAACAAACTCAAGAGTAACTTTTGGATTATAAGCTAAAACTACTTTTTTTAAGTCATTCCAAATAGAGTTAGAGCCTTAAGGTACTTTTGAGCTTGTTTGGATGGATACCAAGTGTTTTTGGCATTTATATACTATTTTAAGGGCTTGTTTGAATTTGTTTAAAAAAGTTATTTTTAACTTATTTAGGGCATGTTCTTTTAACTAACTCAAATCACAACTCAAATTTTTTGTTACAGTATTTTCTTTCACAAAAATTCAAATGTAACTTTTTTACTAGTGTTTTCTCTCACATACTAAACTCAAGTTATTAACTCAAGTCCGAGAAAAGAACATGCCTTTAGTCTAAAAGTTGTTTTTTGAACTTGTTTGGATGGATAATCTTAAAATACATTTAACTTTTTTAAGCACTTTTACAACAAGCCATCTCCTTGATGTTATGAAAAAAGTGCTTATGAAAAGCTTTTTTATTTACATTTTTAACTTTTTATTTGTGAACAACAAATTAAATATCTCATTCATATTCTTTTATTATATTTTTTATAATAATAAGTGCTTTTGACTTTTTTATCCAAACATGTTCAAAAGCTTTTTTTAAATATAAAAATATTTTTTCCGATATTATCCAAATACTAATAAAAAAGCTCCAACTTATACTTATCTTCTTTTACTACTTAAAAATATGAGTACAAGTTATCCCAAATAGGCCCTAAAACAAGTCACCTTCTTAGTGCTTACGGAAAAAAAAGCTTATAAAAAAATTTTTATTTACATTTTTAACCTTTTGTTTTGTGAATGAAAAATAAAAAATTTCATTAATATCCTTTATCACGTTATTTTTTTTTTTTTATAACAAGAAGCCTTTTGACTTATTTACCCAAATAAGTTTAAAGTTTTTATCTATATTTTTGTTCTTCTACTACTTGAAAGTAAAAGTATGAGTTCTCTCAAACGGCCCTTTAAGCATGTAAGCATGCAAATAATTAATAGTCTGTTTAGTTCATTGATTCAAGTTTTTAATTTGAGTTGAGATGTGATTTTATGTGAGAGCTTTTTATTATAATAAAAAAATTATATATAAATATTTTTAAGAGTTTTTTTATTATAATAAAACTCAAATTTTAAACTCGAATCGATGAACAAGGCTTTAATATAATCAATCACTAATTACAAATTGACAGGAATAATCGGGTCAAAATCAATGACCCGTTTATTTTGACACACAAATTCACAGGACTCCGTCGCCCAATCTGGATTCAACGGCGTGCGTATAACAACACGCGCCGTAATTAAAGCATGTACATGTAATGAAATTTCAATACGGAAAGCTTATAAAAAAAAATTCAATACGGAAAACAAAAAGGAAAAATAAAAAAATCCTAAAAATTAGCTACAAAATAATCCAGCAAAAATCCCATTTGCCCCCAAAAATTTATTTTAAAACTTCTCTCTCTTACACTGATTCTGACCAATCAACAAAAAAAAAACTCTCCCAAACATAAAAATAATATAAAAAATAAAATAAATCAGAAATGGACTTATTTTAAGCTATAATTAAAGCATTACGCTGCAACTACTACAAAGGTTTTGTTCACTTTATAAATTTAAATTTTTAATTTGAGTTAAAATGTGATATTTTATGAGAATTTTTTATTGTAATAGAAAAAATTAAATGTGACATTTTTTGAGAAATTTTTTACTGTAAAAACTTAAAACTGAAAATTCGAATCGGTGAAATGAACGAGACCAAAAAAGCTCCTAATAATCCATAATAAATGCCATATTAAATAAACAAAAGAAAATAATAAAAAATAATAATTAGTGTTGGTTCTTTTTGAAACCAATATTTTAATAGAGCTGGCAAGAGAGAGAGAGAGAGAGAGAGAGAGAGAGATGAACGGAAAAGTGAAAGGAGAGAAAAAGAGAGAGAAAATAAATCTGCTGAGAAGTAAAGAAAAATGGTAAAGAGAAAAACCAGTATTAGTAGTACTAGTAGTAGAAATAGAAGGGAAGGAAATGTGGGAATGGCGTTCGAGATTCGAGCTTATTCCCGTAGAAAGGGAAACTTCGCCGTACTCCTCATTTTCCTCCTCTTGATTCTCATTCTTCATCGTCTCTAGAGAGAGAAAACAAAAAGATTATTATTTTTATATGATTTTATTATTATATTGATTGATTATATGACATTAAAGAATTAGCAGATGAGGAAAAAAAACTTTGGTTAATTAATCTGTGGAATTTCTTAGCTTAATTATTCCTTTTCTTTTCACTGTTGCTTGTTTCTCACTTCTTCTTCTTCTTGTTCTTCTGCTTCTTGTTCTTGTTCTTCTTCTTCTTTTCTCTCCGTTCGAGCCTTTTCTTCTCATGTTTCCACGGAGATTTGGGCTGTACGGAGCGCCAAAGCGTTGGGGATTAGGGTTTCGTGATCGCCGGTTTTCGGATTTGAATCGCTCTGATGCTCGAATCCGTCGTCAGATTTGCGCTTGACGAATCTGGGATTGGTTAGGGAGTTCTTTTGGAGTTTTTTTCAAACTGTTTTCGTTGTTTTTGATTTTTTTTCCCTTGTTATTTTGATATGTGTTATTGTTGTCGTTGATTAAGGTATTATTGTGATTGTGGATTTGGTTGTAAATAGAGATAGAGTTTTGTGCAATCGTGTAGTGGCGTTGATTTTCCTCCGACGAAGTATTTTGTGGATTCTTGGAGGATTTGTTTCTTATTCCAAAATTTTTACAAAGGAAAAAAGAAAAAAAAAAGAGTAAAAGAAAGTCAAAATCAGTTCTAAACCCATATAACAAACAACACATTTCCAAATCTTAAAAATCGCCCACCGTTTTTATCGTGGGTTTTGTTCTTACAGAAATAATTTTTGGTCTAAAGTTCTTACCAAAGTGTCTGTCCGAGTAATTTGCGTCCGAGGGAAAAGGAAAGTAGATATTTCTTTTTTCATTTTTTTTGGTTGAAAAAGAGAAAAAAAAATACTAAATTTAGGTGGAGAAGGGGAAAAAAGTTCAGTTTTTGAGGAGAAAGAGCTTGGTTTGGGAATTCATTGTTGGGTATTTTTTACATTCTATGGGAATACCTGATACCTCACTATTAGATCTAATAGTAAAGGTTAGGTCTTGGCTTCATTTGGGAGGAGCAAGTGATTTACAGTGTTTTTCCGGCGAATTCGAAATGCCCAATAACAGTAGTAGCAATATGTGTTGTGATTGCCATTCAAACTTCACCAATTTGTGCCATAGATACCATTGCCAAAGTTGTGGTAGGTGGTTTTGTGGGAACTGTATCCTGGGCTCTGAATCACTTGTTGCAACAAAGAGCAATGGCGGTTTGGGTTCGGAGAGTGTCGTCAAGTGTTGCAAGTCTTGCTCTGAGATCAGGGATAGGAAGGAAGTTGGGAGGAAATACAGTGAGAAAGTTCACCCTTCGGCTTCTCCCCGTGGAAGCCCCGAGCCGCCGTCTCCTTGCTTTAATGGTGAAAGAATCAAGTGCCCCGCGGGTAACGAATCGATTCAGAGTGATCATTTTTCACGGTACCTTGATGCCCGGGATTATGGCTATTCTCTCCATGCATTGACAAGCAGGAGTGTGACCTCATTTAGTGCTCACCCGTCTCCTGTATCCGTCCGTCGCCGCTCTTCCAGCAGGTAATCTTTCGTTTAGATTTTGATGTTCGTTTAATAGTATAAAGTTTTGTAATTGGATTCCTTGCATAAATTTACTTTTGACGCTTTTAAAACTGTGCAAAGGCGTAATATATTATTTGTGGTACATGTATGCCTTGTTATGGGATTAGTGTAGTAGTGCTATTGGGAAGTCTACTTAAACTCCTGATTTGTATAACCTTGTTAATATATTTTTTTGTAATTTGTTTGTCTGTTGTCTATTTTTCTCTCCATTGGATGTATTGCTTGCAGCATTTAATATTTATTTATTATTATTTTTTTAATATAGGAGTGATGAAGAGGAGGCAGAGGATTCTGGGAAGCACTTTTTTAGCCTTACAAGTGAATACTGTCATGACAATTCTGATATAGATTCAATTAGTTTTAGTGCTAGACACGAGGATTTTAACTCTCAGTCAGTGGGATCAAGTCCTTACGACAGTCCCTCTAGGAATGATTTTACTTCTTATAGAGGGCTTTCTGTACATAAGAAGGAAAGCCCAGTGTCTCGCTGTGACGGTCACTTTGCTCAAGAGCCTGTTTTAAAAAGGCCTGAGTTAAATTCTGAGGATCCAGATAATACCGATGATTGCTCGGATGACTTGTCAACTTTCCGTAACCAGTATGAGAGGAAACAAAGGCCGCTGGACTTTGAACACAATGGTCTTCTCTGGTATCCCCCACCGCCTGAAGATGAAAATGATGAGGCAGAGGATGGCTTTTTCAGTTATGACGATGACGATGATGATATTGGGGAATCAGGTGCATTGTTCTCGTCAAGTGGAAGCCTTTCTAGCTTGTTTCCAGCAAAGGAGAAACAGAATGAAGGTAACAAGGAGCCTCTTAGAGCCGTGGTCCAGGGGCATTTTAGAGCTCTCGTGTCACAGCTGTTACAAGGGGAAGGTATCAAAATTGGTCAGGAAAATGGAGTTGAGAACTGGCTTGACATAGTTACAACAATAGCCTGGCAAGCTGCAAATTTCGTAAAGCCAGACACAAGCAAAGGAGGCAGCATGGATCCTGGTGATTATGTAAAGGTCAAATGTGTAGCGTCGGGAAATCCAAGTGATAGGTACCATCTCCTTGGAAGTTTTGAGATGCTTATGTCCAAGTACAGTTTTTTTTTTTTTTTTTTTTTTTTTTAAATTTTTTTCCCTACGTAGATATGTTCCTAATATTAATTTCATGAATTTGTTGTGTATGCAGCACCCTTGTAAAGGGAGTAGTTTGTACTAAAAATATAAAGCACAAGCGTATGACCTCACAATACAAAAATCCTAGATTACTAATTTTAGGAGGAGCACTAGAATATCAGAGAGTACCAAATCAGTTGGCTTCTTTTGATACGTTGCTACAGCAGGTTCTTTCTTTGTGTGCTGATCTTTTATTAATTAAGGATTAAAAGTATGGTAATTATTAAAGAACGAATAAAAAGTTTCTGGTTTTCGTTTTTATGTTTCTTTCTGATACAGGAAAATGATCATCTGAAGATGATTATTTCAAAGATTGAAGCGCTTCGGCCAAATGTTCTGTTAGTAGAAAAAAGTGTCTCATCATATGCTCAAGAACATCTATTGACGAAGGAAATTTCATTGGTGCTCAATGTTAAAAAGCCATTACTGGAGTGTATAGCACGGTGCACTGGTGCTCTTATTACACCATCAATTGATAATTTTTCAACAGCCCGATTGGGGCACTGTGAACTATTCCATTTAGAAAAGGTTTATGAAGAACATGAGAGTACCAACCAGTTCAACAAGAAACCATCAAAAACGTTGATGTTTTTTGAAGGGTGTCCAAGGCGATTAGGTTGCACGGTAATGTTTTTCATGTGTGACAAGTTTATGTTTCATTTTCTATGGCGGAAATGTCTTCCAATATTCTTCTCGTGTCTTTTTCATGAGCTGCATTTAATCCACTAATTTGTCTTGTAGGGAAGTTCAAAATGTCATTGTCTCTTAACAAAAATATTGTGGTTTCTCTTGTAGGTTCTGTTGAAGGGCACAAATCGTGAAGAACTAAAGAAGGTTAAAAATGTCATTCAATATGCGGTTTTTGCAGCTTATCATTTATCCCTTGAGACTTCCTTCCTTGCGGACGAGGGTGCTACCCTGCCAAAGATGGTACAGGGACAATCAATAGCTGTCCAAGAGAAGGCAACTGCTGCTCCTGCAATTTCTGTGAGCACCGATTTGATTGCTTCAACTAATTCTGAAGCAGTTCCTGAGGGTTCTGCTCATCATCCAGAAAATGTGGGTCTCAATCCAGAACTCGGACGATGTGAACCTTTCTCTGGGCATTTTAGTCCAGGACATGGTTTTCCTACATCAACTGATCCTGTGGAAGGCGTGGTTGGAAATGTGCTATCCGATGCATGTGATAATGATTTAGCATCCAATATCACTTTAGACTCTTCTTTAGATCAATCCCATGAGAGAAAGGACTCCAATGCACTCTCTGACATTGGAAGTCTTTCCCAACCAGAATCGCAAGTAATATTTTCTCAGGATGAGAGACAACACGAAGAGGTTTACGAGTTGACGAGATCCGAAAGGGTTGATGAAAATGAGGCTTCAAGTGAGTACTTCTCAGCTGCTGACACTCACCAAAGCATATTGGTATCCTTTTCTAGTCATTGTGTGCTGAAAGGAACTGTTTGTGAACGTTCTCGGCTTATGCGCATAAAATTTTACGGCTGTTTTGACAAGCCTCTTGGGAGATACCTCCGTGATGACCTTTTTGACCAGGTAATTTTGTATGGGTTTCCTTTGCCTATTTTTGTGATTCTTGGTTGTAAGGTGAAATTAACAATTAACTTTTTTCCCCCTATTGCCAGACATCGTGCTGTCGATCATGTAAAGAACCAGGTGAAGCCCATGTCTTATGCTATACCCATCAGCAAGGAAATCTTACAATCAATGTCAGGCGTCTTCCAGCTTTAAAGCTTCCTGGGGAACGAGATGGTAAAATATGGATGTGGCACCGTTGCTTGAGGTGTGCACTTATAGATGGAGTTCCACCAGCGACCCGTAGAGTGGTTATGTCAGATGCTGCTTGGGGGCTTTCTTTTGGAAAGTTCTTGGAACTCAGTTTTTCAAACCATGCAACTGCAAATCGCATTGCTAGCTGTGGTCATTCATTGCAAAAGGACTGCCTTCGATACTATGGGTAGCTGCCAAAATTCAATTATCTTTTAATCTTTGAATTGTCAAGTGTAATGTTTGAACAATGAAAACTTTTGTACAGGTTCGGGAACATGGTTGTGTTCTTCCGGTATTCCCCTATTGATATCCTTTCTGTCCATTTGCCACCATCAATGCTTGAATTCAACGGCGATGTTCAACCAGAGTGGTTAAGAAAAGAGGCAACACAGGTTTAGGAAGCGCCTTTTTTATTTTTTATTTTTTATTTTTTAACTTTCTGTTTTGTTTTTGGCAACATTTTTGAAACTACAGCCAGATATGGATCCGATTTTATTTTATTTTTGCAAGTCTGATTATTGTTCTAATAATGAACTGCATGTTGCGTGTTTTACACAGCTTATGAGAAAAATGGAAACCTTATATGCGGAGATATCTGATGTGCTTGATGTTATGGAAGATAAAAGTAAATCTTTTGGGCATGAGTTGTCAGATACAAGCGAGTTACTAAACCACATCATGGAGCTGAAAGATCTCGTGAAGAAGGAAAGAAATGATTACATTGTAAGTAGGAAATTGAGAATAGTTTCATTATTTATCTCTCTTACATGGACCGGAAAATAATGGCCCTAATTTAATTTTCTTGAAAAATAGGCCATGCTGCAACCGGCTATTATGGAGATTTCACAACCAGACCAAATGTCTGTAGACGCCTTGGAACTCAATCGCTTAAGACGTTCTCTTCTAATTGGTTCACATGTCTGGGATCGTCGATTTTATTCACTTGACTCTCTTCTTAAAAGGAATTCACTTTCCAGGTTTTCACAAGGGGATTTATCATTTGCTCAGCCCTTAGAGTTGAAAAGTGATTCGTCGTGTAAGGATGACATTGACCATGGAAATGATGGAAATGTATCTGAATCTTTGAAACTACCCGACTCTCTGGAAAATGATCCACTTTCAGATCACAGAGAGCCTAATATACCACCCTGTGAGCCTTGTGCACCTGAAGACAGCAAACTGATCTCATGTCATCATAGCGGACAGGAGGAAACTCATACAGATGGGGAAATTGCCAAGAATGTGGCGTTGTCTGAAAACACTCCTTCCGATGAAACTACTCTTTCCGAGAGAATAGATTTTGCTTGGACGGGTACTGATCCACTTCCAGTGAAAGCTCAGTTTTGTGTGGATGGGCTTCAAAATGGTCCTATCAGGCAGGCAAGTCAAAGTGATAATCCACCCTTTAGAAGGCTTGCACTTCCAGCGCGAGTTCATTCTTTTGATTCTGCTTTAAGAGTTCAAGAAAGAATCCGGAAAGGATTGCCTCCTTCTTTGCATGTGTCAACACTACGATCTTTCCATGCTTCTGGAGATTACAGGAATATGATCAGAGATCCTGTTTCTAGTGTAATGAGGACTTATTCCCAAGTACTACCACAAGAGGCTCAGAAGTTGAATTTGATTCTTAGTTCCACACCGTCATTTATCTCCTCTGCATCTCATGTGGCTGAGGGCGTCAGGATGTTGCTTCCCCAGACGAGCCAGGAAGATATAGTTGTTGCTGTTTATGACAATGAACCCACCAGCGTAATATCATACGCCTTAAGTTCCAAGGAATATGATGACTGGGTTGCTGATAAGTCAAATGAACAAGAGGTTGGCTGGAGTACTCATGAGAGCAACAAAGAAGATTCTGCAGCTTCTACCTTTTCAGCCTGGCAGTCTTTTGGCTCAATGGACTTGGACTATATCTGCTATGGAAGTGGAACAGAAGATGTTCCATCATCCATGAGTTCCCTATTTACGGATACGAAAAAATCTCCGCATTTGAGGCTTTCGTTTGGGGATGATAAAGTGAAGTTCTCGGTTACGTGTTACTTCGCTGAATTATTCGACTCTCTAAGAAAGAAGTGTTGCCCTAGTGAGGTAGATTTTTTGCGGTCCTTAAGCCGCTGCAAGAGATGGAGTGCACAAGGTGGTAAAAGCAATGTGTACTTTGCCAAGTCGCTAGATGACAGATTCATTGTTAAACAAGTCACAAAGACAGAGTTGGAATCTTTTGAGGAATTTGCACCTGAATATTTTAAATATCTGACACATTCCCTTAACTCGGGAAGTCCAACTTGTCTTGCTAAAATTCTTGGCATATATCAGGTTAGGCCTTATTTTTATCTGCGATGTGTGTTTATTTATGCAATCTTGTACGTGATTAGTTAGATACCCAATATCCTTGTTTTTTCTTGTAGTTCTTATTCTCTTGGTGCATTTCCAGGTCACCACTAAACACCTGAAAGGCGGGAAAGAAACCAAAATGGATTTGATGGTGATGGAGAATCTTTTCTTCAAGAGACGTATCTCAAGGATCTACGATCTAAAGGGTTCTGCCCGATCTCGTTACAATCCCGATACAACTGGGGCGAACAAAGTACTTCTAGACATGAATTTGTTAGAAACATTACGTACAAAGCCCATATTTCTTGGAAGCAAAGCAAAGAGAAGCCTGGAAAGAGCTATTTGGAATGATACAGCCTTTTTGGCGGTAAGCTTCTTTCGCTCTTCTCTGTTATGATTTTCACTTAAAAAAAAAAATTCAACCAATTTCTTTCCTTCTCTGAAACGGGAAGAGAATTTTAAAGTTCTTAATGTTGGTCCGTATTTGCGATACATAAGATAAGATAAAAATCAGAATAAAAAAGTTTGAAAATTTGATGCTTCAAAAAACCATTGATTTTCAGTAGGATAGAAAACACATTTTCCCAGAAGCTACTATTTTTACATCGGAATTTGAATATCTGGTTTTTCATTTTCTATTTCAATATCGTTATCGACCTGTGCCGTGTTTGTGTTCAGTCTGTTGATGTGATGGACTACTCTCTGCTGGTTGGAGTGGATGATGAGAGGAAGGAGCTGGTTTTAGGGATAATTGATTTCATGAGGCAGTACACATGGGACAAGCATTTGGAGACATGGGTTAAGGCCTCAGGAATACTGGGTGGTCCAAAGAATGAATCCCCAACAATTATTTCGCCAATTCAGTACAAAAAAAGGTTTCGCAAGGCAATGACTACATATTTTCTCACTGTACCTGACCAATGGTCTTCATGAACAACGTGCATGATTGCATTCTTTTTGTAGCAAAGCATGTGTTGAATATTACTAATAAATTATATGTAGGGATTATCATCTTTGCCTAAAAAAAAAAAAAAGGAGAATGAGATCCCTTTATTGATTCATTTATAAATATATCTGTTTTTTCATCTCTTTTGTAAATTTTCTAAAGTGAAAGATTTGACCACTTTTGGCTGTACTTTTTCCCTTGTATGCAACTTGCATCTTTCTATGTTTTTTCGTGGACCACGAACTAAAATTCGCTTGTGTAAATTGTGCTTGCATATGCACATACGCAAAGTCGCTTAAAAAGTTTAATCTTAAATGACTTTATCAGTGAACATCTTTTTCCCTCTTTTTTTTTTTTTGTGTGGGTTTATAAAGATAATCACAATTAAGGAGAAGATGTAGTTAGAATAGGTAAGTCTAACAAGATAGAGCCCAAAATCCAAGTACCGCACTAAGGAGATGCGTGAACTATAGAACTATTTTTTCATATAGGCAAAAGGTGGAGGTTGGAAGAGAGATTGCTTCAAAGATTAATGCAAAAAAAAAAAAAAAAAAGGAATAATAATAATAAAGAAAAAAAAAAAGAAAAAAAAAGGGAAAACGAACATATTTCATGAATCATAGGCGAAATTCAAGACATAAACATAATTGAAAGAAAGATTGCTTAGAGTTGGGGGTGTGAGAAAGCGAACCATCAACTTTTTTGCTTTGAAACTTGGTGCTTAGTAGCGAACTAGACTATGTACCACTTGTTTATAGTATCAATTATTTGACGGTTCCATCAAAGCTGAAAGTTTTTGTTTTTTGTTTTTTTTTTGAATAGAGGTAAGTCGTTGGATCTAATCTAAAGAAACTTGATCATTATGCTTAGTAGGAACTATAAAGTAGCCAGTAATTAAGTGTAGTTTACGGATTTATATAATATATACACATACATATATAAGACTTTGTGTAATAGCTTTTCATATGAGCTGAAGTTTTCGTTTCTTCCTTGTAATAGGATAATTCTTGGATAACTTATGCCAAAAAAAAAAAAAAAAAAAAACCTTAATACTAGCCTTGTTTTAAACTGATCATTCTGTCTAAATTTTGTTAATATTAAATACTTTTTCATTTAATGTGATTTTAATCATATCTAATATTAAAAAACATGTACCATCGTTATGTACTCTTACCATAGAAGTTCTACAATGTTACTCTAGTTCATGCCACTTTTCTGTAACTATTTTGCTATACATCCTTATAGTCACTTTCAGCAAAATATTCGGTCGTGAAATGATCATATTATAAGTAAGAAAGCAAGACGGGTTGAAACATGGTTTTCAGTTTATATTCCAAAGCTCACACGCAAAAAAAAAAAAAAAAAAAAAAAAAAAAAAAAAGAGAAAAAAAAAAAAAAAAAAAAAAAAAAAAAAAAAAAGAGGAAAAAAAAAAGGTATACATATGTAGCTGCTAAAATTATCCTCAAAACGGATATATTTTGAACAAAGCTAGCTTATACATATATAGTTATTATTCATATGGTCCATAATTTACAGAAGTAACATCCCAAGCGATTTGGTTGATAAGAAATCTATGCGTGCGGGTAAAAGCATAGATGAATATATATATATATATATATATATATATATGTGTGTGTGTGTGTGTGTGTGTGTGTGTCTGGGGAACCACTTCGCTAGATGCATTGATAAACTTGCTATATATAGATCATAAGAATTAAGCCACAGCTATTTGAATCTCTCCAGCTTCACTGATTGGGCGAAAACTCACTCGTTTCTGCAAAGTTTAACAACATTTTGTTAGTTATATATGAGTACTAAAAGCCTTTCAAATAAATAAATATAAATATATATATATATGTATATATATATAGTCGGCATAATTTCTTTTGAAACAATTCGATGAAGTACTACATATAGAAAAAACTTGAAGTTATTTACAAATGTGCGTGTATATGTATATATTATATATATACTATATATAATGCAACTGAACCTGGCTGGCTTGCCAGCAAAGTTCATTTAATGTATATAACAATTTCCTAACTTTTTCTTTGCATTTTCTTGTGTATTATAGCTAGTTCTCGGCTATCTGACGTTAATATCATTATCAATGCATTTTCATGGGCGAAAAATAATAATTAGTATAAGATTTCAAAATACGTGCATTCACATCTACGATCAATTTGAAAGTTTCAAAGGAATAAATTTTTTCCCTCTAAAAAGAAAAGAACAAAAGTTGTCGTCGCATATGCCAACAAATTAGTTCTTGTTTTGTTATTCTTTTCTTCAAAATCTTATAAAAATTTCTTTCTACTGAATGTCAATGACTTTGTCAAATTAAGAGTAGAAAAAAAAAGTCAAGCCAGATTTAAAAAATAAATAAAATAAAATTATTTGCCTCAGTATCAATTAATAATCTGTTATTAGAAGAATATAACACGTAGATATAAGGAATAAAAAAAAATCCTAATTAAGGACTAAAAAGCTATATTATCCAATCGGGAGTGAATGACTTCAATAAAGTTTTGCAAGGTCGTAGTGTGTGTGTGAAAGTGTTATAATGGCGTGCTTTTGACTATTGGAAAATACTTGGAAGTCATACATGTGTTTTATTATGCCTAGGCGCTATTTGGGCAAGACAAGTACAATTTGTTTTTTCATTCACAAGTGGGGCTTTAGGATATTCTTCTCACCAAGCAAAAAATGGTGGGAAAAGAAACTTGACCATGCCAATGATATTCTTCTCATCAATGATGGTAAAATAATCTGCTTTCATTAATTTGCTTTATAATACGTTTCACATTTTGCCTAGAGTTTTGCAATATTTTGCTCCCGTAACTTACATGGTCCAAGACAAATTTAGAAAAAAAAAAAAAAAAAAAACAATACTAATACTTTACTAAATGAGAAAGACTATAAGGACACAATTAGATTTATACATTTATTCACTTTGTTTATCAACTTTAGCAATTATCAATCGATCCATTTGTTTTTTAGGAGCTAGTTCACATCTGAAGTCTAATATAATCAAATCACATCATATAATAAAGACGTTAGACCTATATACACATGGCAATTTGTGATTGTACAAAAAAATAGGTGTTGTGAAGTACTACTCATTAGTTATTAAAGTTGGGCATGTAAAAAGTAGTTAAAAGTAGTTAATTCTCAAAGTTGGGCATGTCTTTTCAAATAAAAAAAATAAAAATAAAAGTTTGGCATGTGAAATGAAGATGCTTCGATCAACCTCTCCCACAAAGGCTCAAACCGTGATTAATTACCAGCCTATATTGACTAATTACAATTACTACACACACACACACATATATATATATATATATATATATATATATGTATGAAACCTTAAGTCAGCCAATTAGGATACACGGGAATATTAATTGGTGTGGCTACCATTTAACTTCTTCCTAATTTGTTTAAGTAGTGGTGCGGATTGCGGGAGAAAATTGGAAATTAAGAGCAGGAAGAGCGGGGTCAAAAAGTGTGACAAAAATGCGCACACAAAAGTTGTATTAATGATTCTCATAAAGTTCAGATGGAAATATACGGTCTCCAGAATTTTTTAATGGTGATCTCGGAGATGCCTAATTAATGGACTCTGAAAAGTAAAAATGAAAGCAGCACACAAATTTGGCCATAAATCTAAAGGTAATTGATTTTGATTAAAAAAATCATTTACTGTACCCTTGCATAACTTTCAGTTCCGTACACCAAGTGATTTGTGAATGTTATCTTCCCTTAGTCTAATGCCTTAACCCATAACCCTTATCCGAAAATGTGCATCTAAATAGCTAAAAACAAAAAACAAGGGGAAAAAAATAGTGAAACATAATATCCTACCGTAAAAAGCTAGGAGAAGAAAAAAAAAAAAAAAGGGAAAAAAAATGATCATAATAAAGTTTGAGTTGTGATTTAAACTGAAGAAAAAAGAAAAAAAAACGCAGTACCTGATTCGCCTTGACACCATGTCCAACTCCTCCATCAATTCCATCTTTCCAATGCACATGTTGCTTCACCATTCCAAACCCATCTCCCCTACTACTAGTACTACTACTTGCACTTGTTTCGCCATCATTACTATTAATATTTTCATCATTATAAACACCGCCATTCTTCACCAAGCAAAGATCAACAATCTTCTCAGCAGCCTCAGCTTCATCTCTACTCTCCTTCATCAGCCTCTCCACTTCCGCCCTCGGAAGCCTCATCCTCACCCTCACACCACTCCCACCGCCGTTCTCCGACGTCGACTCCTCCGGTAGAACGCTCATCGGCTTCATTATCGAGAGGTCCGACACCGATCTCCTCGCCAGCATCAAGCTCTCCAGCCTGTCCTTGGCGCTCATGTTTATCCCCGACCGAACCCTCCTCGGGTTTTTCTCTTTCGTCACCTTCGGAAGCTCCACAAGGAAATACAACCTCTTTGGCTTCAACTCTTGGTTGGGTTCAAGAGGTCTTGCTCTAGTTCCGTAATGCTTTACGGCTTCGGATTCTAGCAAAACATGGCCTGGATAGTCCTTCACCACTTCACCGGCTTGAATTGGCGTCCTTAGCTTGAATTCTTCTCCGGTTATTTTCATCACTTTTGCGGTTTTTTTGCTTCCTAAAGTGTTGCCCATTTGGTGAAGTGGATTTGTTTAGCGACTAAGAGGGTTTTTTCAATGATTTGAGAAGAAAATAAGGATTATGGTTTTTGTTGTTGGAATAGTAGTAGTAATAGTAATAGTAATAATAATAATAATAATATTAAGTGTTTGTGGTTTTTACCAAACCATAGCTAAAGCGGCTGATCAAGAGGTGATGATATTGATGGTAATGGTGGTGGAAGAGGCAAACATGTTGGTGGGTGCAAGAAAGAGACGTGGTTTTATTGGGTAGATGAGAAGGGCCGTCTCGTTTGGTCAATAAAGAAAGGCAAAAATTTTGAAAATCTTTGGCTCATGTTTTGGAGTTTTGACGAAAACAAGCTAAAAGTACGTAGGAGTATCGCTTTCAACCATATAATAAGGATCGGTAGATTATTATTACATTAATTAATGGAGCTTTCTATAGGGATACGTGTGTGTGCTTTTGAAGGTGAAAATAATGAAGGTTCAAAATCACTTCCAACACACTAGCGGAACCCGAGAAAGATTAATGACGGTTCAAAATAAATCCTACTGATAAAATATATATATGTATATATTTTCTAGTTACAAACTAGTTTTCATTATATTTGTAATACGTGAATTTTAGAGTTCAAATTTGTCAAAAATTGATTTTTTCAAACGATCAGAAATTGTCATAAAAAAAATTAAACTAGTGCATACAAATCTAAGATTGGTTAATCACTAGTTCATGATAAAAATTGGTGGAACGTAATCTATCTAAAATTGATTAAAAACTGGTTGTGATAATTAGTGATGAAACCCATGCATATTTTAACCATTTAATACTCTTTCCAAGAACAAATTTTCATCGTTGAGGCGACTAAATTCCATCATAGAAAGCCCGTGACGAGTGGAACAAAAGATGATTAGGAAATCAGTTTTTGTTTTGTTCAATCCAAAATAGTTTTTACGGTAATCACGGCACGGATATTCAAATTTTTGATGTTGAAGTTCAATAGATTATATGTGAAAATTTTGACTTTGTTCAAATACCAATTACACAACGAAAATCCAACTCCATGTGATTTCTAACGGTTTTTCAATTTTGTACATAAGTACCCTTTGAAGTTCTACTAATTTTCAATCTTCCTGTTGTGGCTGCTTTACTTATACATATATATATATATATATATGTGTGTGTGTGTGTCTTTATTTATATATCTATGTATGTATTCTTCATCTAATTATACATCTAGAGTAAGTCTAAGCTCTCTCAAGGTGTCTAATTAAATACATATCTATATATTTATTAGCAGTTTTTAATTTGAATATTAACCTTATAGTCGTAGAATAACAAGTCAAAAATGATAGTCGGCTCATCATGTTGGAAGCTGTTTGGGTCCTTTTCAAACATTATCTTTGACAAGGAACAGAAAGTTTACTGACTTGGTTAAGATAGACTTCCTTTCCTCAATCCTGGTTTGCTATTACTTATATTCATTTTTAAGCATAAAAATGCAATTCAATTAAGAAAAAGTACTTAAAGCTACAAAACCGCATAGAAAAAGTGATCACGCACTTTCATAGAAAGCGAAAAACTAGCTAATTGTCACATGAGGAAAATATGATATATGCTTAAATCACCATGTTAATAATATTTTAATTGTATGGAAAAGCATGGCAAAAGCAGACGAAACAGCATACCAAATTTGAAAACCTCTTTAGAGTTAAAAAAAAAAAAAAAAAAAAAGGTTGCAAAGCTCAAGGTATAGCATATAAGAGCAATATATATATATATATATATATATATTTATTTATAATATACATACTTTGAAAATGAATATAAGGGCACTATTTTTGGATAATTATTTTTCAAGGGTTTTAATTCAATAACGGCAATTTAAGCAAGTAATCTAAAGCTTGACTCCAATTCCTTCCGCAATATATATCCTTTAACATCTTTTGTTGTACACTTCTCCACGATCTGTTCCTATGCCTTTTTTCTCGTTTAAGTTTGTCTTCTCTTCAATATTCATTATAAGATTTCCTACCTGAGTCTAGCGGCCGTACTAGCCGGTAAATGTAACATTTTATTATTCGTCTGTATAACACTATTTGTATAATCATGTAAAACTCATTCCGTCTAAAGATAACACTTGATAATATGTAATTTACTACCATATTACATAAACTTATTTTAGCATTATCATGATGAAAAATGATACACTTATCGTACGGCCTCCGGACTTATTCCTAAGATTTTAAAGCAGTTGGATTAAAGATTTCAAAACAGAGAAGGGATAAAGACAGAGCAGCCTTCTTTTTTTTTTTTTTTTTTCGTTACTCCCATACGAGAAAAAGAAAAAAAAAAAAGAAAAAAAGATGTTCCCCATTATGCCTTTCGCTTTTGCTTTTAGGTATTGATATTTGAGTTCTGCGTTGGGCTGTAATGAGTTGTGGCATGAACTTTTGAACTCGGTCGTTCTTTTTATCCACACCAACCAAAAGGAGCTGATAATTCAGCATGGAAAAAATATGTTGCATTTTCCAATTAACGTTTTCAGTGCACATTAAGGGACAATACATTAATGTTCAACTTGTATACTTTGAAGAGAAAATATTAATACTAACAAACAATAATATCTCTTGTGCTCAAATCTCATCTCTTATATATATATACACACACACACACACACACGTTGTGTTGTATGATTGATAGAGCCAATTCTTAGAAAACTCTGCCGCAGATTAACGGTCGAAGCCCCACCACTTTGCACCAATGTACTTATCAATCGTTTCTTGAATCATGCAGTACACAATTTTTGGACATTTTCTGCTATCCTTTTTCATATGCGGAATTTTTATAAAGCATATTTCTGCTATCCTTGTAATAGCGATGGTCCTATTATTTTGAGTAAGACTGCATATATATGCATCTTTTTTTTTTTTTTTTTTGAAATGTACATCTTAATTTCGGTTTATTAGCCATTAAATGGGATTTACAAACGGTCTCATCCATTAAAATTTTCGACTTAAAAGCTGAGAAAAAAAAGTAAGGTTTTTAATGGCTGGATCTCTTCTTTTATCATCCATTGGCCGAAAAAGATATGTACATTCCAAATTGTACTTCTCCCCATATAATATTAGCAAATTTCACTTTATTTAACACTGCCATTTGGCCCTACAATAATTAAAACAATGATGAGATACAATCAAGTAAATGGTTTCATATCTATGCATTCCATCTTGCTGCTACCTATTGGTGACACAGAGGTTCTCTATAGTATGAATAATGTAAAAGTTGAAGGCGAAGAAAATAATAATAAAAAAAAATGGTTTAAACAAATTATTTTATTACCTAATCCAACTATCAAGAGGCTGAAAGAAGGGCAACATGTAAATACTCTTTATTGCTAAAATGCTTTTCCTAAGTTCGATAACTAAAGAAACCCTTGTCAGTATAGGTGGGAACATATGAAGAGGAGATCTTTTCACTCGAGAATTCCATTACTTCCACAATACTTTATTTGCGTGTTATTATATGAGATCTTGAATCTATACTCCACCAATTCAACTAATCACCAAGCAACTTTATTGGGATCGTGAACGCAAATCCATCCGTACAATAGGTATTAGGACTCATGGGATAATATATAGACAAATAAAAATCTAACGGCTGTAATTAAGGACAGTTAGCATGTACCTTTTGCAAGGCAAGGGGATCTCAAGCAAGTAGTAACTGCAAATCAATTCACGTTAAGAAAAAGACAGGAAAGAGAAAAACTTTTCCATAAAGAATATTGTAACAAATGAATATTTTACACACTTACAAATGAAGGAAATAAATACATAAAAGTATTGAGATTAGCCTTGTTATCTCATGACGTATTCTCAGTTTCACATCATCAGCAAATGAATACTGTAACATTTTCATTGACAATAGAATCGGGGGAAAAATGATACCAAGTTTCTACGGTAGTACTACCTGTTAAAGCAGCTGTAACTTTCGAAGATGCTCCAACAATGAAGTAGCCTTCCGTTTGCCCCTCTCAGTGCCACTCTTCGCTAGCTCCGTTAAGGGTATGACTGCACCAAGCCTACTTATGCAGGCAAGGTTTTCACCGTCCCTCTTGCATAAGGCGAGCAAAATAGCAGCTGCATTCTCCTTGTTGCGCGGCAAACCAGTCCTCAAAAGATCTATTAAAACAGGTATGGTGCCAGCCTTCACTATGGCAACTTTTGCCTCCTGATGGCTAGCAAGAACTGACATAATAGTCAGAGCTTCGTCGACCATGGAATCGCCTGAATCTGTAAGAATGCTCAGCAATGCTGTTATCACACCAGCCCTTACGGCCCGGCCCTTGTTTCCCTGATAAATGCACAAGTTGAACAGTGCTGTTGCAGCGTCTTTCTTCCCTCGCGTGCTCCCATTTTGGAGCAGATCTACCAAAGCTGGAATTGCACCTGAAGCTCCAATTATTATTTTGTTCTCATCTGCGAGTGACAAACTAAAAAGGGTTGCTGCCGCATTTTCTCTTGCTTCCATACTTCCAGCTCTGAGAACTTGGACAATAGAAGGAATTGCACCAGCAAGCATTATGAGCCCTTTGTTGTCCTCGTATATGGAGAGGTTGAGAATAGAAGTAACTGCATTCTCTTGTGTTAGTACGTCGTCTGACGTTAAAAGGTTGACCAGAATGGGTATAGCACCTGCTTCAGCTATCAATATTCTATTATCTGTGCTTCTTTTGGAGAGTGATCGGATTTCAGTAGCAGCAGCTCTCCGCTCCTCAATGCACCGGCTAGACAACTTGTGGACTAGAGCTTCTATGGCTGCCATATCCCCACTAACATCACGGAATGATCCATCACTTCTCTTCATTTTCCCATTTGTCAATCCCATTGGCTGCTCAATATTGTGCTTAAGACACCACTGACTAATTAGACTTCTCAAAACATAGTTTGGGGTTAGAGTCAAATTTTCAAGCTTTTGCTGAGTTTTCGGACATGTTTTATTTCCACAATCTATCCATCTCTGAATGTAAGATCTCTCGTATGTCTGCAGAACACAAAGGGAGGCAAATCATAAGCATGATAACTGTTGCTTAAAAATGTTCACCTCTATGATTCTCAGGAAAATACCTATTAAAAAAATTATCAAATTGCAGTTCTAAAGAACCATACCTGTCCGGTGGACACAATAACTGGATCTCTCATCAGTTCCAAGGATATAGGGCAGAGATAATCATCAGGAATCACGATAACATCAGACTTCTTCTTTTCAACTGGACCCTTCTTATTTGGGTTCTCTTGCTCGTTATTGTCATCATCATCAGGGTCATTGGTTGAATACAACTCTGGAGTTGAAGAGATCCTTCGAATTTCTGACTTGTGACTTGTTTCATCTCCACTATGGCTCTCCAAGCTGTCACTTCTCAAAACACCATCCATCTTGGCTGCAACTTTATCATCGTTACTACCCCTGTGTTCTGAATGCAAATTATTTATCCTTTTTTCTGATTCTACATGAATTTCTTTTTCCATTGGTTGGGATAAATGGGAAAGCATTTTCTTAGAATTCATAGATCCGTATCTCTCTGTGGCTCTTCTCAATTGCGCTCTCACTAATTCAACCTGATTAATAAGACCAAATCGATAAACACCACAGACAAATAGCAAAAATGACGAACAAAATAATAGTACCCCTGATAAGTATTCAATTCTGACCTGTTCTTGAACTTCCTCGGAAATGTCAAAATGATCATATGGCAAATTGGCCAAAGCTTTCTCCAATTTCCACGTCACGCATTGGAATTGGAAAGCGATCTTCTTAGTAGCTCCATCCTTCAAATCAAGATTTAGCAGACGTGAGAGAGATACCCCAAGATTGCAAATGATCAAGACAGAATTTGGGCAAGTGTTTATTTGACACAGTAATTGATGAGAAAGTCCCCCCCCACGACAAACCATCAAATTAAATTAAAAAAAAAAAAAACCAAAAAAGGTGCAATGAAGCACATAGATATATCTTTCAAGCCCTAGGGCCTAAACCATCCGAGTTTGATTATATCGACTCAGTAAGCTTAAGACGCGAAATTGACCTATCTTAATCAGGTAATTTCAAATATTTTTCAGAAAAAATTTTACAGGCTAAAATGAATGATTTCGGTTACTATCAAACTCGATTCAGATTCTGCAATTAGCATCAGAGATCTAACTATTTGAGATTACGCAGTAAAGACACTCATAAACACAATGCTCTGTTTGGTCCGCCAGAAAAAGAAAAAGAAAAACTCGGAAAATGATAAATGAACTCACAGTAGGTGCATTGCTGGAATTGAAGTTCGCAGCGACCAGGAGGAGGCATTTCGCAGCCTGGAGAGCAACCATCAGATCAGAAGGCCAAGAACTCCTCGGAAAAGAACTCGAAGAAGAAGCCGACGCATCCGACGGTGAAGATTGTCCCTTGAAGTCCCTCATCTCCTCAAACAAATGCGTGAGCAGAGCGATCCGACGGACCAGATCCGTGCAGTCCTTCTTGAAGGGACCGCCGCCAATGGAGACAGCGACGACGTCGTTGGCGAGCTTCAGCAGCTCCGGCATGCGGTCGGCGCCGTCGCCGGAGAGTTCGACGGCCATTATTATAGCCGGCGAATCCGTCTCTGAGCTCTGTGGATTTGTCTGTGAAAATGGTAATGATATTTTTTTGGGGGGTGGGGGGGTGTTTTATTTATTTATTCAATCTTATCATCTTCTTCTTCTTCTGTTTTTATTTTTATTTTTATTGTTGCCTTGCCTTGTTCTGTGTCTGAAACAAAGACACGTTTTGGACAAAACAATGCAGTAGAGAAGTAGTAGTATCCGGTGATGGCCATGGATTGGGCCGGTTTTGTGTTGTGCTTTACACTAATTATTAATGAGCTTTTTTTTTTTTTTTTTTTTTTTTTTTTTTTTTTTGAGAAATAGTAGAAAATAGGCCAATATAAAAGTTTAAAAAAGTGTATAGGTCAATTTTTAGTTATAAAAATTAATAGGCTATAACTTGTCAAGTTATAGTTCATAACCAGATAAGTTATGGATAAACTTGTCAAGTTATGGTTCAAAGCCATACAAGTTATGGACAATTATGAACAATAACTTGTCAAGTTATGGTTCATAACTAGACAAGTTATGGACGAAAACAGTAATTTGACCTATTTATTAACTTATGTAAACTATTGGCCTATTAATTTTAATTCATCTCAAGTCTTAACCTATTTTCCTCTTTCTCTATTTTTTTTGAGCGTTTTGCTTATTATTATATTAATCTTATTTATTATATCTATGCTTGTATGCTTATATTATATATAATATGTATATGTGATTAGTATAATTTAATAATGGAGAAGGGGAAAAGAACGCTGTGTTTGAAATTAATTCCGTTTGTATTTTCTATATTTTTTGAGAAAGAAAAAATAAAAATATTTTTAAAATGATATTTGACGTAATAAAAATAAACAATGAAAATGAAAATAATTTTTTGATTTAGTGTAAAATGATAGAGAAATGATAAACGACTTTTAGTCATTTTTTATTTTTTGTTTTCATTTTCTCCTCTCTCGAACAAAGAGAGAGAGGCATTAATGAGTTTTTTATACTGAAAATAATCTCTTGATAAAACTACCAAATGCATTTCAAAAATGATTTCTGTCTGAGATTAAAAACATTTTCATTTCTATTTTCATACAAAAAATAAAATCATTTTAAAACGAATTCTAAACGCACCCAAAAGATCTTTGAAGGACAGTGTCACACCGATAGAGGACTTTTTATCTTTTAATAGAGTCAAAATCACATTGAAATAAAAAAAGTATGGATAATAGATAATATCTTATACAAATTTAAGTACCATTATCATATGATGTATAGAATTTCTAGAGCGGTGCCTTCGTTTTTGGATAAATCCTATTAAATAAGTACTCAATATTAAAAAAATAAATAAATAATTTCTCTCCAAGCACTTGAGATGATTTTTTGATGTTCTTTCTACCCTCTGTCTAAAAATATATTAAAATGAAAAGTAATTAATATTTTTTCTCATAAAAATATGTTATCCGCAGAAAAAGGCACAAAATGTTTTTTTTTGTTATTTTTAGAATTTAAATATTAAAAAAATTTTAAAATGTGTTTTAAATGGCGTAAAAGATATTTCAAGTCACAGATATTCGAAAAGTTTTTTTTTTTTTTTTTTTTTGAGAATTGAAAAGTATTTTTGTAAAGTATTTAGTATAGTATCATCCAAGCATTGACGATTATTCACTAATTGGGTATGTTGATGTTATATATTTTTTGTTCATGAATAAATATGAGATGAATAGGCAGAGAGAATCCCGGGGAAAAGAAAGGAAGAAAAGAAAAAACAAGGGGATACAGTTGGACATGGAATATTATGATTAGTTTTACAACTCTATTACAACCCACGAAACGAGGCCAACCAAACTTTCTTTCTTTTTTTTTTTAATTCTCTCTCTCTCATCGACCATATAATTATACTTTTTTAAGCCACTACTATCGCAATGCTCTCCTTGCTTGGGAGCCAGCCTGTACACTCCTTATTCTTTCTCTTTTCAAAAATTGTGCCCCGATTCTCTTCTCTTCACACCCACACACATACAACATACTATAGGTGTTTTGTGAATTGTTCTTTAATTATTAGTTTTCAGAAATATTAGCAAATAGATCAATATAAAAAATTTAAAAAAGTATATAGGCTAAATTTTAATTATAAAAATTAATAAGTTATAACTTGTTAAGTTATGGTTCATAACTAGATAAGTTATGGACAAACTTGTCAAGTTATGGTTCATAACTAGACAAGTTATAGATAAAAATTGTGAATTATGGACAATAACTTGTCAAGTTATGGTTCATAACCAGACAAGTTATGGACAAAAACAATAATTTAGCCTATTTATTAACTTATGTAAACTATTGATATATTAATCTTAATTCATCTCAAGTCTTGACCTATTTCTCTCTTTCTCCTTTTTATTTTTTACTCTTTTAATTAGACGTGATCTGATATTCAAAATCGTCTATATGTTTTAGAAACCGTCATGTTATACGTCTATTGTTGTTCGTGCTACTAGTTCACCGGCGGTGTGGGTTCTTGAATTTCTATTATCTCTTAGGGGTTGTTCGGTTGCTGTAACTCACTCAAGAAAAGTCCACTCGAGTGATGATTTTGGCCCAAAACGCGTTCGACGCAGCTATTTCTCGAAACCAAACTCGAACATTAATTCGAGTTACCTTCCCCTTCCTGAGTTCATCTTCACCCCTGCAACTCGAGTTAACTTCCCTGCACTCCTACAATGGTACAATGCTCGAACTTTCTCCTTTTTTGTTTCTTTTGTTTCTATTCTCTCATAGCCCGATCCTGTTCAATTTCCTTGAGAAAGAAAGAGAAATTTGAAAAAAATGTCAAGAGTCGCAAAATTCCCAGTCACGGCACGAGCCCGCTTGGCCGTGCTTTCGGCTCACCTCGCCAGCGCGTCGCTCGAGCCAACTGAGCTCTTCAGCTCCGCCGCTCTCGAGCCGAACTGCATCTCGGCTCAGACCTTCGTCCCGCCACCGCCGAACCTTAAGGGCTCCTTGACCGTCGTCGATGAGCGTACGGGTCGGAGTTACCAGGTCTAGGTCTTTGACAAAGGCACCGTCAAAGCCACCAATCTCAAGAAGGTTTTATTTTTCCGCCATAACCGACCAAATTCGACATGTTTTTTTCTTTTTTTTTTGAAAAAAAAACTCCGATCTTTGGTGTTTTATGTGGAATTGAAGAATCGCGATTGTGAGTTTTGCAGATAATGACAGGAAGGAATGACAAGGGGCTAAAGCTCTACAATCCTGGGTATCTGAACACAACACCTGTTCAGTCGTTGATTTGTTAGAATTGTATTGAGAAGGTATGAATATGAATTAGATGGACGAATGGATTGTGCCCGGAAGAGAAGATTTTTTGGGCTTTTTTTTCTCTTTTCAATTTTACCTTCCAATAAGGTGGAATTGTATTGAAGATCTTATTGTGCATTTGAGAAGAAGACATGTGATGTTTTTCTTCTGGATTTTGGTATTTTGCTGAGATATGGTGTATTTGAGAGGACAAGGGATGAGCAGAGAGCGTGAAGAAGAAGGTCTGGTTTGGAGCTAAGGATTTATGTATTTTTTAAAATTACCATATTACCCAATAATTATTTACAAGTAATTCTAATTATTCATATTCAATTATAAAAAATATAATAAATTTGAAAAATTAAAAAAATTTGTAAAAGAATTGAATAAAATTAAAAAAGGAAAAAAAAATTATATCCACTATTCACAACTCAAGTTTTACCATAAACAAATACAAACTTAAAAAGATTCTCATATCAAATCATAACTCAAGTATACACAATCAAACGCAAACTCAAATTACAACTTCAACTCAAGTTATAACTCAAACTCAACTCAAAAACTTAACTCAAGAATACTTATAAAAGGACAAGCCCTTAAATACTCTGAGGATATTTGCTACACTCCTCATTTGAAGAACGGCAGTCTGGTAAATTTTTTTTTTTTTTTTTTTCCAGTTGATTTTGTTGACATGCATTCAATGCCTCTATTTGTAGGGCCTTTTATAAAGTTGGATGCTTTGGATTTGAATTAATGAATTTAACTTCACTTTATTAAAAAAAAAAAAAACCATCGTCATGAAATTTCTCTTTCTCAAACAAAAAAAAATGAAATTTCTACTAAATTTATCTTCTTTCTCCTTTCAAACAAAAAAAAAATCTTCTTTCTTTATAAATTTATAGGGGACACAATGAAAGTTCGATTTTATAATTGTGGACACGATGTCGAGAATATTTTGTTATTAATTTTTGTGTATTGAAGTCCTCGAGTATATATTATTCTCTCTCTTTCATCGACTTCTCTTATACCGGAAAAAAGATAATAGAAAGAATTCTTTAAATAAAAATGATTACGGAGAAAATTAATAGTAATGGGATACAAATGAGAATAAAACATAGCAAAAAAAACAAAAACAAAAAAAAAAGCTTTTTTATTATGTATTAATGTTTTTGTGTTAGTTGGAGCAATATAAAACGAACAAGTTTGTTGGTAGTTTAGTCCGAATACTGGTGGGGGTTTCTTACTCAATAATTGTGATATAATATAATTTTAGTGGGAAACTTCCATATAATTTGAAAAACATATCATTTTATTTCATCAAATTTAGAATAAACTTTGAAAACAATGATATTCAATAAAATAATAGTATTATCTTATAATAAAACATAACCATATATGTTGTTGTTACTGCCACAACTATCATTGTCATCGTTTCAACACACACACACACAAATATATATATATATATTTGTTCATTAACTCGTATCGTGATTTTTTTTTTTTTTTTAAGGAACTCGTATCGTGATTTTGTCTTTAAATTTTTCCAGAGTTCTTTAATAATCTTTTATTATTTTTATTTTTATTTTTTTTGAACGGTCTGTATCTTTTATTTTTGGTCATATAAAACTTGAAAAACAGATTAATACTAATAATTACCAACATTTTGTGTTCAAAGACATGATGGAAAATAAACAGCACATACACGTATATACGTTAGACATGACACTCCATGGACCATAACGTGCGCACATGTTCAAAAGGAATATTTATCAACAAGTACCCGTGGTTAATTTTTATGGGGAAAATCCATTAGATAAACTTAAATTTATCAAGAGAACCGACCATATACGAATTAGGTATAATATATAAGGGTGTAGTTTTAATGGTTATTGTAATATTTACTCATCAGTGTGTATTTGTAACACACCGAAGTATTAAATGAGATTAATTGAGGTAATTAAGATTTATTAGTGTGCATAATCTGATTAATTAATTGAATTTTGATTAATAAATATTTCTGATGTGTAATTTAAATAGTTTCAAGGTATTTAAATATTCTCAGTAATTTTATTTTAACCCAGAAGTGTGTATGGACGTATTTTTCGACTGTTCTTTTAAAATGTTAACACTTGTTCATTTTCTTTTCTTTTTCTTTTTCTTTTCTTTCTTTCTTTCCGTTTCTCTTTCCTTTCCCGTGCACTCTCACACACACACACACACACACTCTCTCTCTCTCTCTCTCTCTTCACTCTCGTTCTCACTCTCTCTCTCTCTTCCATTTCACTTCAAAATCAAACCGGATTTCAAACCAAAGGAAAGTTTGAAGAAGTTTCAACGTCAAGAGAAGGATTCAAAGTAAGATTTCTGAAAAACCTCTCTTGAAATCTCAAGTTTTCAGATTTAAAAGCTTGTTTCTGGCTCGAAATAGATTTTGATGGATATTGAGTAAAACCATGGTAGAAATTAGAGATCTTGTGTTCTTTGGACTTGTTTTAGGACCTAGAACCCGGATCTAGTGGTTTTCCTTTGATATATGTCGATTTGGAACTGAAATCACAGGTTTTTGGGCTGATTCCGCGGGTTTTCTTCGCCTGTTGTTCTTCACAAGTTGACATGTCAGTCTACCGGACCGGTCGACCAGACTGCATTAGGCTACCGGTCGACCGGTGGTGTTGTACTGCTCTGTCACCGGTCGACCGGTGTACACAGGGTTTGACCCTGTTTGGTATGAAATTGCTGTTTTGACCTCTGTTTTCGGGGAGGACCCAAATTAGCTTCATTTAGGGACCTAGAGTCGATGGATTAGCATCTTTAATCCATGTTTTGGAATTAAAACCCTTAGAATTATGATTTGAAACATGAAATTGATTATCGCACACTAATAAGAAATCAAAGGGATATGATTGAGTCTGAACTAATTTAGGAATGAGATTGGAATCCTAAAGTATTGTCGTGTAACAGTGATAGCTGAGGACTCGGATTGAGTGGCTTGAGGAAGCGGAAGCTGGAATCGTGCACCGCTAGCCACAGGTTTGATAATCACGAGGTAGGATTTCTTATCCTTTTCCTTGTGAGCTTGATTTCCAAAAAGAGCTTTGGCCTTACAAATGTTTTAAAGAAAGGGGCTTGTTTGCGAAAGAAAAATATCTTAAAAACCGTGACTTGTTGTAGTTCACGGAACTCATGGCTTGTTGTAGTTCATAGGGACCCACGGCTTGTTGTAGTTCGTGAGATTATAATATCGATTTCATAATGTTTAATGAATAATTTCTTAATGAAAGAGATCTTGTGAACCAGTAAGTCCGCTGATGGCCTAGATAGGATGTGGAGAGTGCATCCTCAGGGGCAGAACCCGAAACCCGGCCCGGGAAGGTTTATGCACTTGGTTGTGTAAGTAATATGTATAAATTACTTGCTGATGCTTGTAATACGGTAATTTCTAGTTTATATTCCTTTCAGAAAAAAGATGTGAGGTTCCGGCTGTTGTGTTAGAACTAAATGTCTATATTTATTCATTTATTTACTCATTTATTTACTTGTTTATTTATTGACCAAGTTATTTCAAAATTTATCATACTGGGCCTTTCGTTCACGTTTTATTGTTTTAAAAATGTTAACCCCTCCCAGGAGACTCTAGGAGCAGTGCGGAGTAGCTGAGTTGCTACCACCTGATTTTGGAGAGGATTGTGTCATCTTCCCTGTATACCAATGTAAGAATTTGTAAATCCTATAAACTCATGTACTTGGATTACTAGACTGTGGATGATGTCTGTAACTGTAATAATCTATTTACATGTCATGTATGTACGGTGACGAGATCATGTGGAAAGATCCTGTAGTTCATTTTAATTCAGTGTGTGGGGCTCGTTGGGTATTTTCTTTATTATTATCATGCGTTTAACTCTAATCGAGCCTCCACGTCACCACCCCTAATCCAGGGCGTGACAATATTATTGTTTTAAGAGCAACTCTTATAAATACTTCTTGAAATGGAGCTCCTTTTATTTTTATCCCTTAACATTAGTCTATATATTTTTATCTTTTAGATTAAAACTAGTCAAACAGTAAAGTTTTTTAAAATGAGAACTCTTAGTGAGTCAGGTACTTAAGGAGATAGAATCTGTAATTTTTTCTTATTTTTTAACCGTAAGATATTAATCCGTTAGTTGTAATACATTTGGTAATTGCTTAAAAAAAATGTATGATAATTAATGAAAAAAAGAAACAAAAAAAAATTCTATGCAGAACGTTTCACACATTTTGTCTCAGTGTGAAACGTTTCGCATGCCTCTAACCTGATTCTCTTTTAGAAGATTGATTGAGTTTATAAAAAGAATTAGGGTTGTCATTTGAAATCTCTCGACAATCACAAGAACTACATCTAAATATCTAGTTCTTGAATTCCTAAAAAAGATGGAAGTAATTATGATACAAAAAAGACAATGGCCTGTTACAAACTGGTGACAAGGAGATTTTCAACCACATGTTTGATTTCTTCATTAGCCATAGTCCAAAGCATTGGCCTGCAACTATATGGGCGGCTTCAATAAAAAGTTACACATACGCATAATGCTACATGAATATTAAAAAAACAATTCCTATATATATGTAGGAGTTAAAATAATTACCCAATAGATATATCCAATGTCGTGCGTTAGGATTGGGTTGGGCCGGCCATCCTCTTTCTAGAGTTATCATGGTGCGGTAAAAATAATGAGTTGCGCGGGCCTAAAATTTCCATTCGGGCTGTTGGGCTCGGGCGGCCAAAAATTTTTTAAATGGAAATAGTAAGAAATAAGTCAATATGAAAAGTTTAAGAAAGTATATAGACTAATTTTTAGTCTTAGAAATTAATAGGCCATAACTTGTCAAGTTATGGTTCATAACCAGATAAGTTATGGACAAACTTGTCAAGTTATGGCTCATAGCCAGACAAGTTATGGACAAAAATTGTGAATTATGGACAATAACTTGTCAAGTTATGGTTCATAACCAGACAAGTTATGGACGAAAACAGTAATTTGGCCTATTTATTAACTTATGTAAACTATTAGCCTATTAATTTTAATTCATCTCAAGTATTGGCTTATTTTCCTCTTTCTCCCTTTTTTAAACCGTCCAAACTTTCACCTTTATTCAAGAAAGTAATAATATGAATTTATTAACATCCTCTTCTACAAAAAAAAATTAAAAAATTAACATTCTAGGTACAAGTGTCGTAATGGCATTTTATTTATTTTCTAATGATAATGTGTTGTGCTAACAATCGGCACCATTTTTTTTTATGAATATCCCATTTTTTATGATTTTTTTTATTTCTTGTCTTTGAAAAATAAAATAAAATAAAAAATAACGTCAAAAAATTCTGAAATTTTGTAGACACGATCCTTACATTTTTCTGGGCATGCTAGCAAAAAATGGCCTCAAAAAATGAAGAAAGAAAAACGCTGTCAAAAAGGCCGTAACCCGAGCAGGGGGGCGCCCAGGGGCCGGGATGGGTCAAAAATTCAGATTTTTATTTATGTTTTGCATTCAGAAATTAATACATGATTTTTAGAAATTAATGCAATAAGCGACACCATTTTTTGATGAGTATTCTATTTTTTATGATTTTCTCAATTTTTCGTCTTTGACATATAAAATAAAATAAAGACAACGTCAAAAATTTTGAAAGTTTGCAGACACGATCCGTACATTTTTCTGAGCATGCCTGGAAAAAATAGCCTCAAAAAATAAAACACGAAAAATGCTGTCAAAAAGCCCCCAGCCCGCGCAGTGGGGCGCCCAGGGGCCGGAATGGGTCAAATATTCACATTATTATTTATATTTTATATTATAAAATTAATACACAATTTTAAGGAATTAATGCAACAAGCAGAACCATTTTTTGATGAATATTCTATTTTTTATGATTTTCTTTATTTTTCGTCTTTGAAAAATAAAATTAAAAAAAAACGACGTCAGAAAAAGTTTGCACATGATCCATACATTTTTCTAAGAATGCCTGCAAAAAATGGCTATAAAAAATTAAAAAAGAAAAATTTCAAATTTTCTCACGTTGTTTTTGTTTTATTTTATTTTTCATAGACAAAAAATAGAGAAAATCATAAAAATAGAATATTCATCAAAAAATGATTCCGCTTGTTGCATTAATTCTTAAAAATCATGTTTTAATTTTAGAATACAAAACATAAATAAAAATCTACATTTTTAACCTATCTCGGCCCTTGGGCACCGCACTGCGTGGGCCAGGAGATTTCTGATAGCGTTTTTATTTTCTCATTTTTTAGGCCATTTTTTGTAGGCATACCCAGAAAAATGTAAGGATCGTGTCTGTAAAATTTCAGAATTTTTTGACGTTATTTTTTATTTTATTTTATTTTTCAAAGATGAAAAGTAGAGAAAATCGTAAAAAAAATAGAATATTCATAAAACAATGGTGCCGCTTGTCGCATTAATACCTAAAAATCGTGTATTAAGTTTAGAGTGCAAAATATAAATAAAAATGTAAATTTTTGACACATTCTGACCTTTGGGCCCCCCACTGCGCGGGCCGGGGACTTTTTGACGGCGTTTTTCTTCATCTTTTGATGTTATTTTTTGCAGGCATGCCTAGAAAAATGTAAGGTTCGTGTTTGTAAAATTTCAGAATTTTTTGAAGTCATTTTTATTTTGTTTTATTTTTCAAAGGTAAAAATAGAGAAAATATTAAAAATAGAATACTCATCAAAACATGGTTCCGCTTAATACATTAATTCCTAAAAATTGTGTATTAATTTTAGAATAAAAAAGTGAATTTTTGACCCATTTCGGCCAGTAGGCGCCACACTACGCGGGTCGGATGCTTTTTGACAGCATTTTTTTTTATTTTTATTTTATATTTTGAGGCCATTTGTTGCTGGCATGCTCGGAAAAATGTAAGGATCGTGTCTATAAAATTTCATAATTTTTTGACGTATTTTTTATTTTATTTTATTTTTCAAGACGAAAAATAGAGAAAATCATAAAAAAATAGAATATTCATAAAACAATGGTGCCGCTTGTTGCATTAATTCCTAAAAATTGTGTATTAAGTTTAGGATGCAAAAGATAAACAAAAATGTGAATTTTTCACACATTCTGACCCCTAGGCGCCCCACTGCGCGGGCCGGAGACTTTTTGACAGCGTTTTTCTTTTTCATCTTTTGAGGCCATTTTTAGCAGGCATGCCTAGAAAAATGTAAGGTTCGTGTTTGTAAAATTTCAGAATTTTTTGACGTCGTTTTTATTTTGTTTTATTTTTCAAAGGTAAAAATAGAGAAAATATTAAAAATAGAATATTCATCAAAACATGGTTGCTCTTGATGCATTAATTCCTAAAATCGTGTATTAATTTTAGAATAAAAAATATAAATAAAAATGTGAATTTTTGACCCATTCCGCCCAGTAGGCGCCACACTACGCGGGCTGGGTGCTTTTTGACAGCGTTCTTTTTTTTTTTTTTTTTTTTTTTTTTTTTTTTTTTTTTTTTTATGTTTTGAGGCCATTTGTTGCTGGCATGCTCAGAAAAATGTAAGGATCGTGTCTACAAAATTTGAGCATTTTTTAACATCGTTTTTATTTTTATTTTATTTTTTAAATACGAGAAATAAAGAAAATCATTAAAAATAGAATATTAATAAAAAAAATGGTGCCGCTTGTTGCATTAATTCCTAAAAAGCATATATTAATCTTATAATGCAAAACATAAATAAAAACGTAAATTTTTGGCCCATCCCGGCCCTTGGGCGCTCCACTACGCGAGGCGGGGGCTTTTGACAGCGTTTTCCCTTTTTCGTCATTTTTTGAGGCCATTTTTTGCACGCATACCCAGAAAAATTAAGGATCATGTTTGCAAAATTTCATAATTTTTTGACGTCATTTTTATTTTATTTTATTTCATTTTTCAAAGATGAAAAATAAAGAAAATCATAAAAATAGAAAATTCATCAAAAGATGGTGCCGCTAATTGCATTAATTCCTACAAATTGTATATTAATTTTAGAATACAAAACATAAATAAAAATATAAATTTTTGACCCATCCCCGCCCCTGGGCACCCCACTACACGGGGCGGGAGCATTTTGACAGCGTTTTACTTTTTTGTCATTTTTGGAGGCCATTTTTTGAAGGCATGCCCAGAAAAAAATAAGGATTGTGTCTGCAAAATTTCATAATTTTTTGACTTCATTTTTATTTTATTTTATTTCATTTTTCAAAGATGAAAAATAAAGAAAATCATAAAAATAGAAAATTCATCAAAAAATGGTGCCGCTAATTGCATTAATTCATACAATTTGTATATTAATTTTAGAATGCAATACATAAATAAAAATGTAAATTTTTGACCCATCTCCGCCCTGGACAGCCCATTACACGGGGCGGGAGCATTTTGACAGCGTTTTACTTTTTTGTCATTTTTTGAGGCCATTTTTTGAAGGCATGCCCAGAAAAATGTAAGGATCGTGTCTGCAAAATTTCATAATTTTTTGACTTCATTTTTATTTTATTTTATTTTTTATTTTTTGATTATATTTTCCATATTTAGGCCATTTTTTGCAGGCATGCCTAGAAAAATATAAGGTTTGTGTTTGCAAAATTTAAGAATTTTTTACGTCGTTTTTATTTTTATTTTTCAAAGACCAAATATAAAGAAAATTATAAAAAATAGAACATTCATCAAAAAATAGTTCCGCTTCCTGCATTAATTTCTAAAAATTGTATATTAATTTTAGAATGCAAATCACAAATAAAAAAAATAGATTTTTGACCCATCCTGGCCCCTAGGAGCCCCACTATGCGGGCCGAGGCTTTTTGACATCGTTTTCTTGTTTTTTTGTCATTTTTTGAGGCCATTTTTGCAGATATGCCCATAAAAATGTGAGGATCATGTATGCAAAATTTCATAATTTTTTGACGTCGTTTTTATTTTATTTTATTTTTTAAAGATAAAAAATAAAGAAAAATTATAAAAAATACAATATTCATCAAAAAAATGGCGACACTTGTTGCATTAAATCTGAAAAATCATATATTAATTACAGAATGTAAAACGTAAAGAAAAATATACATTTTTGACCCATCCTGGCCCCTGGGGGCCTCACTATGCGGGTCGGGGGCTTTTGATAACGTTTTACTTTTTTTTGTCTTTTTTGAGGCCATTTTTTGCAAGAATACCTAAAAAATGTAATGATCATGTCTGGCAAATTTCATAACTTTTTGACGTAATTTTCATTTTATTTTATTTTTTAAAGATGAAAAATAAAGAAAATCATAAAAAATAGAATATTCATAAAAAAAAATGGTGCAGCATGTTGCATTAATTCATAAAAATCGTATATTAATTTTAGAATTCAAAACATAAATAAAAATATAAATTTTTGACCCAACCCGATCCATGGGCGCCCCACTATGCAGGGCGGAGGCTTCTTGACAGCGTTTTACTTTTTATTATTTTTTTTAAAAGTTATTTTTTGCACGCATGCCTAGAAAAATGTAAGGATCATGTCTGTAAAATTTGATAAGTTTTTTGACATTGTTTTTATTTTATTTTATTTTACAAAAATAAAAAAGAAATAAAATCATAAAAAATAGAATATTCATAAAAAAAATGGTGCCGCTTGTTGTATTAATTCGTAAAAAACGTATATTAATTTAAAAATGCTAAACAAAAAGAAAAATGTAAGTTTTTTACCCATCCCGGCCCCTGGGTGCCCTATTACGCGAGACATGGGCTTTGTAACAATGCTTTACTTTCTTTTGTTGCTTTTACGCAATTTTTTGCAGGCACACCCAGAAAAATGTAAGGATCATTTCTGTAAAATTTCATAATTTTTTGACATCGTTTTTATTTTATTTTAATTTTCAAATACCAAAAATAAAGAAAATCATAAAAAAATAGAATATTCATCAAAAAATGGTGCCGTAGTTGCATTAATTCTTAAAAATCATATATTAATTTTAGAATGTAAAACATAAAGAAAAATGTAAATTTTTGACCCATCACGGCCCCTGAGTGCCCCATTGCGCGAGACATGGGCTTTTTGATAGCGTTTTACTTTCTTTTGTCATTTTTAGACCCTTTTTTGGAGGCACACCCAGAAAAATGTAAGGATCATGTGTACAAAATTTTATAATTTTTTGACGTTGTTTTTATTTTATTTTATTTTTTAAAGATGAAAAATAAAGAAAATCATAAAAATAGAATATTCATAAAAAATGGAGCCGCTCGTTGCATTAATTCCTACAAATCGTATATCAATTTTAGAATGCAAAACATAAATAAAAATGTAAATTTTTTAGCCATCACGGTCCCTGGGCGCCCCACTACGCGTGGCGGGGGCTTTTTGAGAGCGATTTTTTTGTCATTTTTTGCAGGCATGGCCAAAAAAATGTGAGTATCGTGTCTCCAAAATTTCATAAATTTTTCGACGTTGTTTTTATTTTATTTTATTTTTCAAAGATAAAAAATACAGAAAATCATAAAAAATAGAATATTCATTAAACAATGGTGCTCTTTATTGCATTAATTCCTAAAAAAACGTATATTAATTTTAGAATGCAAAACATAAATAAAAATGTAAATTTTAGACCCATCCCGGCCCCTTGGAGCCCCACTATGCGGGGCAGGGTTTTTTTGACAGCGTTTTATTATTTTGTCATTTTTGGGGCCATTTTTTTACAGGAATACCCAGAAAAACGTAAGGATCATGTCTGCAAAATTGTATAATTTTTTGACGTCATTTTTATTTTATTTTATTTTTTAAATATGAAAAATAAAGAAAAACATAAAAAAGAGAATATTCATAAAAAAAAATGGAGCCGTCTGTTACATTAATTCCTAAAAATCGTATATTAATTTTAGAATGCAAAACATAAATAAAAATGTAAATTTTTTACCCATCTTGGTCTCTGGTGCCAGTACGCGGGCCGGGGACTTTTTCACAGCGTTTTTCTTTTATTGTCATTTTTTGGAGCCATTTTACGCAGGCATAACCAAAAAAATGTAAGAATCATGTCTGCAAATCCTAATGTTTTGACGTCGTATTATTTTATTTTATTTTTCAAAGATGAAAAATATAGAAAATCATAAAAAAATAGAATATTCATCAAATAATGGTGCCGCTTATTGTATTAATCCCTAAAAAACGTATATTAATTTTAGTATGCAAAACAAAAATAAAACTGTACATTTTTTACCAATCTCGGTCCTTGAGCGCCCCACTATGCGAGGCGGAGGCTTTTTGGTAGCGTTTTACTTTTTTATTATTTTTTGATGCCATTTTTTTGCAGGCATGTTTAGAAAAATGTAAGGATCGTGTCTGTAAAATTTCATAATTTTTTGACGTTGTTTTTATTTTATTTTATTTTTTAAAGATGAGAAATATAAAAAATCATAAAAAAGAGAATATTCATCAAAAAATGGTGCTGTATGTTGCATTAATTCCTAAAAATCGTATATTAATTTTAGAATACAAAACATAAACAAAAAATATAAATTTTTGACCCATCCTGGCCCCTGGCGCCCAAGTACGCGAGCCGGGGACTTCTTGATAGCGTTTTTCTTTTTTTTTTTTGTCATTTTTTGCAGGCATGCCCAGAAAAATGTAAGGATCGGGTCGGTAAAATTTTATAATTTTTTGGCGTCGTTTTTATTTTATTTTATTTTTCAAATATGACAAAGAAAGAAAATCATAAAAAATAGAATATTCATCGAAAAATGGTGTCGTTTGTTTAATTAATTCCTACAAATTGTATATCAATTTTAGAATGCAAAACATAAATAAAAATGTAAATTTTTTCCCCATCCCTGCCCCTGGATGCCCCACTACTCGGCGCGGGGGCTTTTTAACAGTGTTTTCCTTTTTTGTCATTTTTTGAGACCACTTTTTGCAGACATGCCCAGAAAAATATAAGAATCATGTCTACAAAATTTCACAATTATTTGACGTCATTTTTATTTTATTTTATTTTTCAAAAATAAAAAATAAAGAAAATCATAAAAAAATAGAATATTCATCAAAAAATGGAGCCGCTTGTTGCATTAATTCATAAAAATCGTATATTAATTTTAGAATGTAAAACATAAAAAAAAATTTAAATTTTTGGCCCATCCCAATCCCTGGGCGCCTCACTACGCGGGCCGATGGCTTTTTGACATTGTTCTTTTTTGTCATTTTTGGAGGCCATTTTTTGTAGGGAAGCCCAAAAAAATATGAGGATCGTGATTGTAAAATTTCATAATTTTTTTATGCCGATTTTATTTTAGTTTATTTTTCAAAAACCAAAAATAAAGAAAATCATAAAAAATAGAATATTCATTGAGAAATGGTGCCGCTTGTTTCATTAATTCCTAAAAATCGTATCTTAATTTTAGAATGCAAAACATAAGTAAAATTGTAAATTTTTTACTAATCCCAGTCCCTGGGCGGCCCACTACACGGGGAGGGGGCTTTTTGACAGAGTTTTACTTTTTTGTCATTTTTTGATGTCATTTTTTTGCAGGCATGCCTAGAAAAATGTAACGATCATTTCTATAAAAGTTCATAATTTTTTAAAGTCGTTTTTATTTTATTTTATTTTTTAAATACGAAAAATAAAGAAGATCATAAAAAAATAGAATATTCAGTAAAAAATGGCGCCGTTTGTTTCATTAATTCCTAAAAATCATATATTAATTTTAGAATGCAAAAGATAAATAAAAATGTAGAATTTTGACCCATCTGGGCCCCTGGGCGCCCCACTATGCGGGCCGGGGCTTTTTTCATTTTTTTGTCATTTTTTGAGGCCATTTTTTTGCAGACATGCCAGGAAAAATGTGAGGATCGTGTCTGCAAAATTTCATAATTTTTTAATGTTGTTTTCATTTTATTTTATTTTTTAAAGATAAAAAATAAAGAAAAATCATAAAAAATACAATAGTCATCAAAAAATGGCACCACTTGTCGCATTAATTCCCAAAAATATGAAAAATAAATAATATCATAAAAATAGAATATTCATAAAAAAATGGCACCATTTGTTGCATTACTTTCCAAAATCGTTTGTTAATTTTAGAATGGAGAACATAAATAAAAATGTAAATTTTTGACCCATCCCGGCCCCTGGCGCCCTAGTACGCGAGCCGGGGGCTTTTTGGTAGGTTTTTTGTCATTTTTTGAAGCCATTTTTTGCAGGCATACCCAGAAAAATCTAAAGATCGTGTATGCAAAATTTCAAAACTCTTTGACATCGTATTATTTTATATTTTTTTCAACGATGAAAAATAAAAAAAAAATCATAAAAAATAGAATATTCATCAAATAATGGTCCGGCTTATTGGATTAATTCACAAAAATCGTATAATCATTTTAGAATGCAAAACATAAATAAAACTGTAAATTTTTTATACATCCCGGCCCGTGGGCGCCCCACTACGCGGGGTGGGGGTTTTTTGATAGTGTTTTACTCTTTGTGCTCTTCTTTGTGTCCATTTTTTGCAAATAATCGTATGTAAGGATCATATCTACAAAATTTCATAATTTTTTGACATCGTTTTTATTTTGTTTTATTTTTCAAAAACCAAAAATAAAAGAAATCATCAAAAATAGAATATTCCCTAAAAAATGGTGTCATTGGTTGCATTAATTCTTAAAAATCATATATTAATTTTAGAATGTAAAACATAAAAAAAATATAAATTTTTTACCCATCCCGGCCCCTAGGCGCCCCACTACATAGGTCGGGAGCTTTTTGACAATGTTTTACTTTTTTGTCATTTTTTGAGGTCATTTTTTGCAGACATGCCTAGAAAAATGTAAGGATCGTGTCGGAAATATTTCATAATTTTTAGACGTTGTTTTTATTTTATTTCATTTTTCAAAAACCAAAAATAAAGAAAATCATAAAAAATAGAATATTCATAAAAAAATGGTGCCGCTGGTTGCATTAATTCTGAAAAATCATATATTAATTTTAGAATGCAAAACGTAAATAAAAATGTAAATTTTTGACCCATCGCGGCCCCTGGGCGCCCAAGTATGCGGGCCTGGGGCATTTTGACAGTGTTATGCTTTTTTGTCATTTTTTGAGGTCATTTTTTGCAGACATGCCTAGAAAAATGTAAGGATCGTGTCGGAAATATTTCATAATTTTTAGACGTTGTTTTTATTTTATTTCATTTTTCAAAAACCAAAAATAAAGAAAATCATAAAAAATAGAATATTCATCAAACAATGGTGCCGCTTGTTACATTAATCCTAAAAATTATATATTAATTTGAGAATACAAAACATAAATAAAAATGTAAATTTTTGACCCATCCCGGCCCCTGGGTGCCGCACTACGCGGGCCTGGGGCTTTTTGATAGTGTTTTACTTTTTTCGTCATTTTTAGGCCATTTCTTCCGGACACACCCAGAAAAATGTAAGGATCGTATCTGTAAAATTTAATAATTTTTTGACGTCATTTTTATTTTGTTTTATTTTTCAAATAGAAAGAATGAAGTAAATCATGAAAAATAGAATACTCATAAAAAAATATTGCCGTTTGTTGTATTAATTCCTAAAAATTGTATATTAAATTTAGTGTGCAAAATATAAATAGAAATGTAATTTTTTACCCATCTTGGCCCTTGGGCGCCCCACTACGCAGGTCGAGGACTTTTTGATAGCGTTTTACATTTTTGTCTTTTTTAAGGCCATTTTTTGCAGGCATGCCCAAAAAAATATAACGATCGTTTTTGCAAAATTTCATAATTTTTTGACTTCGTTTTTATTTTATTTTATTTTTTAAAAACCAAAAATAAAGAAAATCATAAAAAAATAAAATATTTATCAAACAATGGTGCCGTTTGTTGCATTAATTCCTAAAAATTATATATTAATTGTAGAATGTAAAACATAAATAAAAATGTAAATCTTTAACCCATCCCGACCCCTCGCGCCCCACTACGCGGGTCGGAGGCTTTTTTACCGCATTTTTTTTGTCATTTTTCGAGACCATTTTTTGCATGCATGTCCAGAAAAATGTAAGGATCGTGTCTGCAAAATTTCATATTTTTTTGACATCATTTTTATTTTATTTTATTTTTCAAAGACTAAAAATAAAAAAAATATAAAAAATAGACTATTCATCAAAAGATGATGCTGCTTCTTACATTAATTCTTAAAAATTATATATTAATTTTAGAATACAAAACATAAATAAAAATGTAAAATTTTGACCCATCCCGGCCCTTGAGCGCCTCACTACGCGGCCAGGGGCATTTTGACAGCGTTTTATTATTACTTTTTTGTCATTTTTCGAGGTCATTTTCTGCAGACATGCCTAGAAAAATGTAAGGACCATGTCAGAAAAATTTCACAATTTTTAGACGTCGTTTTTATTTTATTTTTCAAAGACTAAAAATAAAGAAAATCATACAAAATAGAATATTCATGAAACAATGGTGCCGCTTGTTACATTAATTCCAAAGAATCGTATATTAATTTTAGAATGCAAAACGTAAGTAAAAATGTAAATTTTTGACCCATCCCGACTCTTAGGCACCCCACTACGCGGGCCGGGAGCTTTTTGACAGCGTTTTACTTTTTTCGTTATTTTTTCCAGGTACGCCCAGAAAAATGTAAGGATCGTGTCTGCAAAATTTAATAATTTTTTGACGTTATTTTTATTTTGTTTTATTTTTCAAAGACAAAATATGAAGAAAATCATGAAAAATAGAATACTCGTCAAAAAATGTTACTGCTTGTTACATTAATTCCTAAAAATCGTATATTAAATTTAGTATGCAAAACATAAATAGAAATGTAAAATTTTGACCCATCCCGACCCTTGGACACCCCACTACGCGGGCTGAGGACTTTTTGACAGCGTTTTACATTTTTGTCATTTTTTAAAGCCATTTTTTGCAGGCATGCTCAAAAAAATATAAAGATCGTTTCTGCAAAATTTTATAATTTTTTGATGTCGTTTTTATTTTATTTTATTTTTCAAAAACCAAAAATAAAGAAAATCATAAAAAATAAAATATTCATCAAACAATGGTTTCGTTTGTTGCATTAATTCTTAAAAATCATATATTAATTTTAGAATGTAAAACATAAATAAAAATGTAAATTTTTAACCCATCCCGGCCTCTAGTGTCCTACTACACGGGCCGGAGGCTTTTTGACAGTGTTTTTTTTGTCATTTTTTGAGACCATTTTTTGCAGGCACGTCTAGAAAACTGTAAGAATTGTGTCTACAAAATTTCATAATTTTTTGACATTTTTATTTTATTTTATTTTTCAATAATGCAAACCGAATGTGACAAAAACGCTTGAATTTATTCACACAAATAGACAATCCATTAGACTTCTTCCCTACAACGACGTACAGATTGCAAATTACTAACACTAAAGGAATGAGAGGCCAATGGGAGAGAACTAAATCTTTTCTTGAACCAGATAAAAGTTCGAAAAAAAATTAAATGAAAAAAAGGAATGAAAAGAATAAGAACAATAAAAGAATTCTCAACAGCTCTATCCACCTAATAAGAGCAATAAAATTACCGTCCCAGGAATTTCTGAACATCGCACCCCTTGGACATCATTCCTGCACAGGCAAAATCCACATCTACTTCAAAGTCTACTTGGTCTAAGAGTGTGACTACATTTCCACATGCATGAGCTCTCAAACTTTTACAGTTTAGCGCATTCTCTTAAGTTGAACATGCTTTCATATAAATTGGAGGGATTAGTAGATTATTAATGCTTTACTATATAATGGAAAATGGATATACGCATTCCCTTGATCCTCTTTGATATCCAAAATTGAATCCACCCCCTTGATCTACAAACCCAAAAAAAAAAAAAAAAAAAGAAGAAGAGAGAATAAATAAAAATACTCAAAATGTTCCACTCAATGAACGCTATAAGAACTGTTAAAGAATGACCTTGAGGCAAGCTTCTATAAACAATTTATGTTGCATCCTTCAATGAAATGGTCGGTTATCTTTACCATTAGCAGCCCTTGCGCACAACATTTTTTAAACTAAGGAGGTATCCAATGCTAAATATTTTTGTCCAGGATTCCTTTTTGGTAATCTGCTGTTCGAAATAAAGAAAATAATTAGAAATGCGTACTTAGAGGCAAATTATAAAGTAATTGGTCATAAATTTAAGCCTTGGATAATAATATCTAACACCAACATCTGGAATAGAATAGCTAAAGACTAAGTACAAACAATGATAAATACGAAGCTAATGAAGAAATTGTTTCTACATCTAGCATACCTTACTGAAAATTTAAGGAATGCATGGGTGGACACCTGGTCTTGTAATAAGAATTTGAAAAAAAAAAAAAATGAAAGAAAAACAAAAAACTAAAAAAATGTGATCATTCCATAAAAAGACAACACAAACTTTAAGTCTAACATAACGAACGCATAAAAATAAGTTTTATGCAACATTTCAAAAATTGGAACATCTAAGTTCCTTCAAAATGGATTAACGGGGATACAAGAAAGACAATAACAATATATTAATATCTAAATGCTATATTAAATTTAAGAACGTTTACTATTAGAAGGAAAAGAATAGAAAAAAAAATAAAACTTTAAGTTTGTAATCTGTAGTAATGGAACAGATGCTAAAAGACATAAGCTATAAGGAAGGAGAATCCTTTTCCTTCTTCTTTATTTTATTTTAATTTATTTTTTTCAGAAAAATGAGTGGAATAACATCCCATTAAAAGGTGCCAAAGGGTATGAGTAACCAAGTGCAATGAAAAAAACATCACTCGGAAGACAGATTCCAACTACCACTCTTCTGAAATTAAGATACTATCAGAACCTACATCAAACAATTTATTTAAATTACATTTAAGACGAAGTTTTAACAACATACTAACAAAAAAACTTGTTTCAATAATCAATAGGGAAGAAAACAAATAATTATTTCTTTGTGGGTCACTTAAGTGTCCAAAAGTCAAATTATTGTTCGTTCCAAGTTTAATTCCTTCTGACACGTTCAGTTTTAATTTCATAATACATATCACCAAAAAGACTAACTTATGTTTAACTTTTAATACAAGTGACAGCACATACCATATCACTTCAAATAATCTTGACACCAAGTTTACAAGTAAATGAGGAAGGAATCCACGTTGTGGAGATAAAGATAATAATATCCAAAGAACAATAAATCAAAACCGCAAGAACGAGACAAGTAGTTCACAGTTTTTTGCGTTGAAAAACTTATATTCTCGATTAATAGGACATCAACTCTACCAGCTAATTTCAATCAAAATTGAAAAACGCACGAAAAGTTCAATTTAAAAAGGAAGACACAATTGATAAATTCAAATTAAAAAACAAGTTTCCGAAGAAAGAAAAAAATCCCAATGCATCAACCAGATTGGATTTGTAGAGAACCAAGCAATGTTTTCTTTACTAAATAGTGGAAAGGATAAATCCTAAGGACAGAGCAAAAAATTGGAACATAGAGATGAGAATTTGGGAATGGACTTACCAAATGGCCGAACGAAAACAACTGAGACCGTGGATGTGCAGTGCGTGTAAGAGAAATTGGGAGATAAAATTGAATTTTGCTGCTACAGCACAAAAATTGGAAAGAAAAATCTTCTCACGTTTGTTAATCTATGACCATAATAATAGAACACTAGTACACGAAAACATGAAGAATGCAGTTTATTAATAAAAGAAAAGAAAAAAAAAAGAAATGGGTTACTATGTAACGTTATGCAACGAAGTTTTTGATTAGAGAAAGTATCATTCATTTCCTTCTCCGTGAAACCAGAATCCTTCCCAACTGGAGCCATGGCTGAGACAGCGTCGTCAATGACACCGAAATGATCACCAAAAAGGGTCCACTGACTCGGATTTGTGATCTTGCTGGGTCGATTCCTATAGTAGTTGTTACTAAGGTAATGAAATTTAAACATGTGTCTTTCTGTTTTTTAACTGATTTAAATTGTATTGGCGATTCAGTTGTGGAGGCCACTACAAAGAAGCAGCTTAAGCATGCTTGAATTTCTTAGCTTCGTTAATGTAATTTGTTTTGAATGCTATTGGTTTTGCAAAAGGATTCAATTCAGCTGGTCTGATCTATTTTGTGTACTGGGATTATATCTCAACAGTTATGAAAGACAAAAAGCCAGGCTTACAAAAGTAAAAGAAAGATCATATAAAATTTTTCCTCTTTGTCGTGCTTTTATTGTAGGTGACATGTAGAGAAATATTGATCGCACTTGTACACATTCTAAATGCATACAATTAGTATTATGGAGTTGGAGCAACGGAGTTAAGCAATGTAGATTATAACAACCATAATAACTGCCTTGAAAAACCAAAGCCCTATTGAAATATTCATAAAGGTCAAATCCAAATCCAACATTTTCGGTTGTCATTTGTCTTTTAACTCATGTTAGCTAGCTTTATGAAAAAAATTTATACATGGAATCTCTGAACTTCCCACTACAGAAAGATACAAACACATAAAATCAAAATGGAAACAGATGTTCTGTATTACAAATTGTATCTGCCTGCCTTCAAAAAGGGGGAAAAAATGGTATCCTCCTCAATCTAAATCACATTAGACATGTACACTGAGATGACTAAAAATCAGTACCTCCACTTAACTACATGAACTAAATTTTCTGCTATGAGGAAAATCACGTTAGACATTTCTTTTCTTTTTAACCTTTTTCTTTCTTTATTTTGTTTCAAAACAAATGAAAGCTAACAAATAACAAATGAACACTCACTGAAACAATTTAGCAAACACTTACAGCAAACCTTAATTGAACCCAAAACACATACATAACGTTGACATCTAATTCAAATGGAAATCAATCAGAACTATCCTACTCTCTTTCAATAAAGTTTCAAATTTGTTCATGGAGTAGAATTAAGAAACACAGTAACCCAAAATAGCTAAATGCATTGTGCTTGATTTCTAGTACCAAAAAAAAAAGAAAAAAAAACACACACACACACACACAAGAAGGAATTAGAAAATCTCACCTTTGAAGCTGTTGGATTCGAAGGCACCACTTTCATATTCTTCAGCTTCTGACAACAAGGAGTATGAGTGAACTTTCAAGGAATATTGAGCTGGAGGAATTTATCTTTTGGTTCTTGATATTCCTGCAAGAAATAACAATTTTTCAAATTACTATATATAATTATCCCAATTAGATCTAGGCCTTCAGGAAAGTATAATTTCGAACAGAGCCGTGTGGAAAAGTGAAATCCCTGTAGCCGACCCCAATTAAATTAGGCTTAAGGCTTGTTGTTGTTGTTGTACTATATATAATTACCCATAATGAAGTACTCATAATTTGTCTCAAAATTACTCTTTTCCTCAAGAGACAATGAAGCAAGCAAAATGGAACAGGATATACATATCTTTATAGTTAATAAAAACATCATGATCGTTGCATCCATTTAGGTGGGAAAAGAGAAGAGAAAAAAAACAAAAAAAAAAAGAGTGAAACTATGTTCCTAATATTGCTCATTAGTCCACAAACGAAGCATTTTCCCTAGGAAATTGAATGAAAGAACCTTCCTATTTAGGTGGGATAATAGAAGAGAAAAAAAAAGTGAAATTATATGCCTAATATTGCTCATTAGTCCACAAACGAAGCATTTTCCCTAAGAAACTGAATGAAATAACCTTCCTATTGGGATAATAGAAGTGAAACCTTGATGAAAATGTTGATCAGGGCAAGTCCAAAAGTGAAGTTTTTTACCTTGTAAGAAAACAAATGGTCTCTGTGTCAGAAGCAAGGCGAGCAACAGAAGAAAAAGAGAAAGAGGAAGACGAAAGGGGATGAAGCTCTTGTCGCTGACAGTAAGAGCCGCTTGGAGAGAGCATCAGCGTAGAGGAAGATAGAGAGAGAGGCAGAGAGAAAGAAAGAGTCGGAGAGAGAAAAATTCAAGAAAACGACAAAATACATAAACAAAAACTTTGAACAGTGAAATGTGAATAAGTGCACAGTAAGCAAACTGTGCTTTCTCATACAGTTACTAGTTGGAGCCCACGTACTTAGCACGTGTGAGGCTCAATATGAGAGTTACATTTTTTATTTAAAGACTAATTTTGAGTTCTTGAATTCCATTATAAAAATATTATTTTATTATTTTTATTTTCAATAAATGGCTTAAGGCTTGTTGTTGTTGTTGTACTATATATAATTACCCATAATGAAGTACTCATAATTTGTCTCAAAATTACTCTTTTCCTCAAGAGACAATGAAGCAAGCAAAATGGAACAGGATATACATATCTTTATAGTTAATAAAAACATCATGATCGTTGCATCCATTTAGGTGGGAAAAGAGAAGAGAAAAAAAACAAAAAAAAAAAGAGTGAAACTATGTTCCTAATATTGCTCATTAGTCCACAAACGAAGCATTTTCCCTAGGAAATTGAATGAAAGAACCTTCCTATTTAGGT